>NW_025920337.1:0-191916 GCF_902686445.1 Sciurus carolinensis
GTTAGTCCAAGTGTCACAGTGAAGCCTAGCTCAGATCCCAGCCTGTGGCTCTCCACAGCCACCCAGACAAGCTCCCTGGTAGAGATGCCCACAGTGCCCAATGCCAGGAAAGATGATCCTTTCTAAAAACTTTTTTTACCCCTCCAGTTTGCAATTTAGAGAGAACTTAGAGAAGAGCACCCCTCTTCTCTTCATACTTTCTGCTTCATCCACCATCAGGCTCAACTCTTGATACACTCCAGATGGTTCACACCCAGGAATAAAAGTGTGTCTACATGACAAATGACATGGTTTGTTTGTTTTGAAAAAGTGATGGAAATTCAACCATTCCTTTTCCTCAGGACTCCATTTTCTCTCTGAATGAACCAACACTCTGAGGAACATCCCATTTGTGGGCCTTCTCAGGACTTTGACTGCAGGGTGGGACTTCTGTGGGGATGAAGTGATGGTAAAATGCAGGTATTCTTCCTGGGGTCTTGGTCACAGCTTCTCCTTACCCCGTGCATTTCAGACAGGTCCCTTTCCAAGAGAAAATGCTGTGGTCTGCCTCCTGTGTTGATCATTCTCACCTCTGCACACCAGAAGATTTCACCATTCCCCACCCATATCTGAAGGTTCATCTTCTAGGGTCCTAGTCTACCATGTAGCCCACCCATGTCCCTGATGGAGACAGTCTATTGCTCTTGCTTAGGTTGAAATGGTTGGTCAAGGAGAGCAGAGTTCCACATCACTCTGAAGACCAATGCTACCTTTAGTCTGCTGTATTTATTGTGAACTGCTGAGCTTCAACATCTGGGGCTGTAAACAGCTATGGTTTGGTGCCCTTGGGGGCATTAGAGAAGAATTGGAAGCACTCTGTTCACTTCTTTGTGAGTCCATAAATTCCCTTGTTCCCACAGCATTCCTAGGTCCCCACATCCACTCACATGATCATGCTGTATCTTGTTAAGTGTTGTTACTTTCCTTAATTTCCTGTTTGGGGTTTTTATGAACAATGAACCCAGAAAGACTCTTCATCATCTCCCAGAGTCTATGTGCACCAAATTTATTACTGGTTGTAAGTGAGAATTTTGTTTTGGTATATAGATTTGTGTACTCAATTTTACTATATAACATCTACTTATTTTTCTAAATAAATAGGTTGTACCAGTTTAGACATGTACTATCCATTATGAGATATTTCTGTTGATTCTTAGATAACTCATGGCATTAAAGAGTTTTAAAATAATATAAAATCGGCTGTGTTTCCAAGTACCTCATGACTTTAATTTTTATTTCTCTGTTTACTGTAGTTAAAAAATTAAATTGATAGAGCCTCACCTAATACCTACACAGTGCTCTCCATGCTTCCCCTCTGGGCTTCCTCCTTTACACAAAGACAGTAAACACTGGACTTGGTTGGTGATCAGACATGTACTAGTTGGAAATGTACCATCAGGAGCAAGACCTGTGGATAACTTCCTCACTTCATCCTGCCCAGGGGAGGCTCTTCCACAAAGGGTCCCATGACACCATTAGTGACCCCTAGTAGTGCTTAACTGGGAATGCCCCAAGTTGCCAGTCTGCACCCCTCTTTTGTTTCAGTTCCCTGAGATGTGTTTCTTCAATGCAGTTGTAGGACTTTTATTTCAGTCTACAGTCTCATGATCCTGAGACAAAAATGGATTTTAGAGTTACTGTGGAAGAAAGTCCTCAAGATAGGATGAGAATGCCATTGTTGATGATTGTTGATGTCCAAGTCAAATACATGGGACCCATAGCCTGTGGTTACACAGAAAGAGAAATAGCTAAACTCTTAGAATTTGAAATATATTGTGGTTGTAGAAACTGAATGGGGTGAAAGCAAAGGAAAACATCAGAATTATGTAGTATTTTGGCTTTGGTTAAAAATCAGTGAAAATCAACTTGTCCTATAACCATCTCCATATATCTGGACAAGAAACACAGTCACTGGAGGATCAAGGCAAGGGATGACAAATGAGGCCATGGTGTTCTGGAACCATGCATTCTTCCTTCTCAGGACACTGGGCTGCAACAAAACACTTGGTTCAATAGACTTACGTCTTAGATGATGGGTTCCCATTTGCAGGGTATGTCTCTGAACTATGCCTGTTTTCTTTTCAAGATTCTTCTAATTTGCTTTTTAGATAGCAGTTCTGGGTGATTCATGATTTGATGTAGCCATTAACTCTTGAGATTGCATATCCCCTCCCACACTTCCTTTATTGTAAAGGGGTCTCCAGTCTGGTATGCTGATGTATCCAATACTCCATGAACTCCATGTTCATGGATTCTGTATTCAGAATCTATGCTTGCTCCTTTGAGAATGAACCTAGGTCTGTCATTTTGATAAGGTCTGATGTAGTCAATTCATCGCTATGGTGGCTAGTCAGCCCCTTTGAAGGATTGTTGCACACAAGAAGACATCATTGCTTTCTGTGCTGACAGGCATTCTCCTGAGGCATCAGAGTTATCAGTATTGGAGAGCTGGAGTGTGTGCTGTTGGCTCACACATACCGCCTGTATCTTTGCCAGAATGATTGTTCCACTTCATATATTTGCACTGTGAACATAGCCTATGGCTGATGGCAGGGTAGAGACATTGACAACAGAGTCATTTTGGGATTTTTTTTTTTTTTGGTCACTTAGTGTCCTTTTGGACTATGTGTTAACAGAAGTAAAATGTTTTTGTGTTTCCTCTCTATTGACTGAATATGTACTTCTTTATGTGTTGAAACCAGACCTCTGTTACTCATGTTACCATCTTTACCTTCCAGCTAAACAAGCACTTCTGCTGGTGCACAAGTGGCAATGACCTTTAACCCTGAGTTGTCATCTTCAACTTTCCACACAGCAAAACCAAGTGGAGTTTGAAAGTGCACTCTCTCGCCTGTCACTCAAGACACCATCATGAGTCAAAGGCCACCTATTACAGTGTTCACCTTGGTCTCCCACTGTGTTCTCCCACTATGAAGGGCATTCAGGGATGTTCCTCCTCTTGCCAGGTTGCGCTGTGTTGCACCAGATGTGAGATGAAGGTGAAAAGTGCTATTGAAAGAGTAGTGGACAAGACAGCTCCCACTCAATCTTCCAGTCCTGCGGTTCAATCATGAAGCAGGGACTTCACCTTACTGTGTATAGTTCTGAATTGTTGAATGCAATGACTTGGTGACAGGAGAAAAATCTTGGTCCCTGTGGCAGTGGCCAGGTGGTCACTGGATGCCCCTGTGATGAGATCTCTGTGTCTGCCAGACCAAGTAGCATAGAAAGGCTTGTGTTTCAAAAGGCATGTTTATTCCCATTGTGAATGGGGATTTGTCTCATGGATATCTCATTGGGGTGTATAATAAAAGCCTCATGACACCATTTCCAAATAAGTAGTACCTGGTAATACATAGATTTAGCAACTGTGTGTTTCAAGTTTCAGAGCTGACACTGCATCCTGGATCATGAGCAATCTCTTTGCTACTTATTTCCTACTTGATTCAATTAAAGTCAGGTAGTTTGTGTATCCTACCATGTGGTTCAAAACAATAGTGTAGGTGTGGACAACACTACTTCCCAAGTCCAAAAAAGGTATACCTACTTTTTCCTTCCTGTTTTTCAGTTTTTCAGTTTTTATTTGTTGGCTAGAAGTCAAGGTGCAATGATTTGTCCTGTACTTTGGATATCCCATCAACCCTTAGTATGCAGCTTCCTATAACCTTTTTCATGATAAACCTCTGATTGTGATAAGGTTCATCTGCCACCATTGGAAGTACTTGTGTTTCAGAGGATTCCAATGTTCCAGTCTTTTTCTGTTTTTAGGATTCTAAATTTTGGGGTTGAATAATATCCCAATGATTTTATGTTTATTTCACATTAACATATTCACATTTTAGTAGCAACAAAAATAGTGTCATGTGTTATCCTCAAAAATAAGTCATATAGATAGATTTAATAAATACTTAATGTCTTCTTAGTTCATTATAGCTATACATAATAGTAGGGATCATTCAACATAATCACATTATCATACACCCCTGAATCCACTTCAGTGCACAGAGTTTCCTCTTTCCCTCCTCCTCCCTTCCCTCATTTCCTTTCCTTTACTCTACCAGTATCCCTTCCATTTATTGTCATTTTTAATTGGTGCTTTAGAGGGACATGTACAGGTGAGGTTCACTGTGGTATACTCAAACATGCACACAGCATAATTTGATCAATTTTATTTTGCAGTTCCTCCCTTTTCCGATCCCTCCTCTCTTCCCTTTCTCCCCTTCCTCTATTGCACTGATCTCCCTCCTATTTTCATGGACCCCATCCCTTTTTTCTCCTCTTCTTTTGGTCTAAATTCCTCATAGGAGAGAAACCATTTTAACCTTGGCTTTCTGTGTCTGGCTTATCTCACTTAGCATAATATCCTCCAGTTCTACCCATTTACCAGAACTGCTATAATCTCCTCTTTTTACACTTCTTATTCACCAAATCCAACCAGTCCATTTTCATTAGATCCATTTGTATTTTCCATGGTGTGTCAAAGTAGCTTGTGTTTCTCTCCAGCATAACATAGGGAAGGAGAAAAAGCATGACCCCAAAGGAAACTGCAAATAGAAGTCTGCTACAGGTGAATGTAAATGGTTCTTGCCACTCTTCTCCTGTAGTGACAGAAAAGACTTTATTTAGCAAATCAATAGTATGTGTATAAGATCATGTAACTAGTCCCTGCAAACAAAGCAAATCTAATGCAAGGACCTTCACTTACTTGGGTTTCTGATGTTAGGATAATAAACTAATAAGATGAAAGGAGGACCACATACGATCATATTTAAATAAGCAAAGAAATATAATACATAAGTAATTTAAAATATCCTAGTGGTGACACTTTTAAAAGTAAAAAGAAATCTTAAATTAATTGTAATCATATTTATTGAAGCTAACATCTAAAAGATTTTAATAAGTTATGAATGTTAAAAATTAATGATGGTATATTTTATATTTTATGTAAGAAGTCTTCAAAAATATTTTGTATTTATAGTTCATATCAACTCAAGCACTAATGCTTTGTTGAAAATTCTTAAACAGTATTTAAATTTAATAAAATTTACAGTTGAAAAATTTAGATTCATATGCCTACAATTTCAAACATACTCAAAAGAATTCATCAATGAATTGAATAACCAGAAATCATTTTTCTGAAATATTTGCATTACATATTTACCTAATTGTTCCATCATTTTTAAGATATTTATTTTGAAGAAAAAACATTTCCATCTCAAGATTGGACTTAATCAAGTTATTAACATCAGATTAAAAACTTAAGCAGATAAACTTAAAAGTAACTATATTCATCAATGTCAACAGTGTTTTCAAATGTTTTTATGTAGATTTGCAGAGAATTTATAAAACTGTAGGTCAAAATTAAATTATTTTGCATATCATGTAAAATTATAAAATGTATAAAATTATTATTGACTAATATCACAAAGTATTTAATTTCAACAAACTTTTTCATTGTCTCTCATTTGGTCATAAGTTTTCCTTTGCTGGTGTTTTCAAATATGGTTGGTGCATATACAGCGGGACAGGGCTAAAATCACATGAATCACACTGCCATTTCTTGTCTGAATTATGAAAATATTTGCTATTTACTTTTTTTAGGAAGATCTGGAATTGGAATAAAAAAAAAAACAGCAAGTCCCTGTAAAATCCTCCCTTGACTCAATCAGTGAACACTGGCATAGAAAGAAAAATCACTAAACTTGCTGTTGTACTATAAAATCTAATTAATTGAATTGATTAGTGAATAATCAGCATATACAAGTTCATGAATGAATTTGACAACTGTGTCCATGACATACAGATTCTCCTTCTGAAAACCAAGCAGTATTTCCATGTTTATCACATGTGAAACAGAATAGAAACACGTTATTAAACTGATTTAAAATTCCAATAAATCTAAACATTTGGGGTCTTTTGTTTTTATTGATGCATGTTAACTATAGAGAAGGTGGATTTCACTGCAGCATCTTTATACATGCATGCAGCACAATTGATCAGTCTGGCTTCCCAGTACCCCATTCTCCCCTCTGCCCTCCCCGATCTCCTCTCTCTACCATACTGATCTGAGATTTTCATGAGATCATTTTTTCTTCTTCTTGTCCAGCTTCAACATCTGAGAGAAAACATATGACATTTGTCTTTATGTGTGTGGCTTATTTTGTTTAACATAATGCTTCCTAGATCCATCCATTTTCCTTCAAATAACACAATTTTGTTCTTTATTGCTGAAAAAAATCTCCATTGTGAGAGACAGAGAGAGAGAGAGAGAGAGACAGAGAGACAGAGGGTGTGTGTGTGTGTGTGTGTGTGTGTGTGTGTGTGTGACATATTCCTTCTTCATTAATATGCTGATAGCTTTGTTACGGAATAGAAGACACAGAGACAGACCCACACAGGAACTATCATTTGTTCTTGAAAAAGGTGTTTTTCTCAGAATATACCTTCAGAGTATTTATAATGAATATATTTTAGAATAGACTTTGAAAATAAACCTATGTTCACTTCCTGGTTATGATGGGTTCTCTGCCCTTGGGTCTGATGGTCTTCATGGTAATTGGTTCCATGGTGGAAACTAGCCTAAAACTGGTTACTGAATTTCAAGTTTTTATTAAGATACTTGATTTTAGCCTCCAGAATATTATTCATTTTTACCTAATTATGTTACTGAATAATTTACACTTAAAATAATTATTAATAGGAAAAGTAGGGATCAGATAAATTAGGCTAGACTCAGTCTCTGATTTACTTAAGAAAATGAAACAAAATATTTATATAACTTATCTCACCTTACAAATTGGCAAATTATTATAAGAAGTTTGTTTTAAGAACAAATAAATATTTGACATATTTTGGAACCTTTTCATGTAGTCATTCAAGAATGCTAGGAGTAATAACAGTTGCAAAATGTTTTCTTTAGATTTATAGAAACTCCAAATACTGTTTTTGTTATGGTTACTTTTATTCTTAGTAAATAGATTGCATTAAGTCAATGCATGCTAAATGCCTTGTTTTCAATGCTGTTTGCAGAATAGAATTTAGAATATGCAGTTTGAAGTGACACCGTTACAATAAGGCCTCTACATTTTTTATTTGGCTTCTGTAAAGCCTCAGTGTACAACTAACAACCAGACATAGCATATGCCTCAATGAATCAGATTAGTTCTGCTCACCTCTGTGACTGTATGCACGAATTTATTTATGAATATTCTTTAAAGATATATTTCTATTCATTTAAAAGTGATATCACAAATGTCAATTTTGCATAGAAGACATGAGGAATTTCAATTGCTCTTTAATTACAATATTCTTACTATAATAATTAAAAGCATCCAAATTTTAAAATTAGTCTTATACTCTGTGTGATAAATTACCACAAGCTTGATGCTTTCAAACAGCAGTTACTTATGAACATAACCATCACAGATGTCAGAAGTATGGACAGCCTTCGATGATTCTCTTCTTAGGGCCTCACTAAACTGAAATCAGGGCATTAGCAAGAGTGCATTCTTATCTGGAGGGTGTGTGCAAGAGAGTCCATTTCCAACATCTATAATGTAGCTATCAGAATTCTTCTGCCTGTGGCTATAAGAACCAGGTACATGTTCTTCCTGGTACCAGACAAAGGTTGCTCTCAAGCCTGGAACTTGCTATGTAGGGTGCTTGCACATGACCCCTTCATTTTCAAAGCCAGGAATCCCAGGCCAAATTCCTCTCATGATTTATTTCTCTCATCCCCCTCTTAATGTCAGCCAGCGATAACTTCTTTCTTTAAAAGTCTTGTAAGATTAGGTTAGATACAAACTTACAATCTCCTAAACTTGAGGTAAGCTGAATTGTAACCTTAATTACATCATTAAAATCCATTTTGGCCATATAATGTAACAGATACAATGCTCTCAGTTCCTGGAATATGGTGATCGTCTCATATTATATACATAATATTCTTAAAAAATGCATTGTTGTTGATCTGTATCTACTTATTACTCTCTTAAACATAAACTTCTTGAAATGAGAAATAGTTTGGTGTAAATTAAACCCCATAAAATGCACATTAATTATTGCATAGCCAGTATTCATCAAATTCATAAATGTGTAATAGAATAGGGAATAATTTAAAAGCCTGAGTATTCCATACAAGTATTACTGATTAGCATTATAAATGATCATTAATGGAAACCAAATGAACAGGCACTAAGAAGCCAGAATTTTAGCACAGGTTGATTTCCATTTATGTAGTATGTAAACGAAGCAGAAATGGGCAGTATGGTGAACTACAGTTCATGGAATAAATATAATCCCCCTTCAGGACATGACAATGGGTATGATTTTTTTTTGGATAAGACTTCGAAAGCACAAGAAACAAAAGCAAAAATAAACAAATGAAATTATATCAAATTAAAATCTGCACAGGACAGAATGCAATCTTCAGACTGAAGAGACAACCCACAGAACAGGAGAAAATATTTTCAGACTGTATATCTGATGAGGAATTGATATTCAAATATATAAGACACTAAAAAATTAATTTTCCGAAAGGCAAATAACTCAAATTTTAAAAGTAGGCAATAGGGTTGGGTTTATAGGTCAGTGGTAGAGTGCTTTCCCAGAACAATATGAGGTTTGGATCCTATGTACCAGCACACACACACACACACACACACACACACACACACACAAAGGCAATATATCTAGATGATCTAAATTTACATACTTTTATAACTCAAAATGATAGAAATATTTGTCTGTTTTTACCATAAAGGAATAGTACATTTGAAAAAAAATTAATGTGCTTAATCTGATTTAAATTTTACACAATTAATACATGTATCAAAATATCATGGAGTGCCTCTTGTGGTGGCACACAACTATATTCCAGCAACTCAGGAGGCTGAGACAAGAGGATCTCAAGTTCAAAGTCAGCCTCAGCAAAAGCAACATGCTATGCAACTTAGTGAGACTCTGTCTCTAAATAAAATACAAAATAGTACTGGGGATGTGGCCCAGTGGTTGAGGAACCCCTGAGTTCCATCCTGGGTACCAAAAAAAAAATCACACAGTAATCCATTAATATGTGTAATTTTATGTTTTTATGTATTAGTTAAAAATTTGTTTATTAAAATAAAGTGAATAGTGTACTTGTATATGAAACAAGCAAACAAATGAAAAGAAATTTACTTTTTAGAAAAATGTGGATTAAATAAAACAGAACTTTTAATTCAATTAATAGGAACAAAAATGCTAAGAGAAAGAGATTTTTTTCATAGGTTTGTATGCTTGTATGTGCATAACAACTAATAAAACAAATACATATGTGTGTGGTACAGATATATCCATAGAGACAAATCAAGAACAATGATTCACTTTAGCCTCTACAAATATACAATTTATATTTGTGTAATATACTGTTCTGATTGCCTCACATACATGAAATGATTTAATGCCCACAATAACATCATTGTTATTTTTGTTCCATTGGACAGATATAGAAATTGAAACACAAGGATATAATTAATTTTTCTCTTGTTAGGCATCTGTAACAAACTGGTGCTTGCACATGACCCCATGTTCAAATCCAACAATGCCAGGTCAAATTCTTCTCATGATCTATTCCTCTCCTTCCCCTGTGTTATGATTAGATTAGTTGTCCCCCAAGAGCCTATGTGTGAGACAATGCAAGACAGCATAGAGGTGAAATGATGGGGTTATGAGCATTTAACCTCATCAGTGCATTAATGCCCTGATGGGGATTAACTGAGTTATAACTAGGCAGGTAGGCTGTGGCTGGAGGAGGTAGGCCATTGTGGGGTGTTGCTTTGGGGTTTATATTTTGTCATGGTAAGGATTCTCTCTCTCTCTTTCTCTCTCTCTCTTTCTTGACCTCATGTTCCCACTCCCTTCATACTCTTCTACCATGATATTCTTCCTCAGCTTAGGCTCAGAACAATAGAGTCAGCCATCTATGAACTGAGACCTCTCCAACTGTGATCCCCAGAGTAAACTTTTGCTCCACTAAAATTGTTCTTGTTAGGTCTTTTGGTCATAGCAAGAAAAAGTTGACTAAATCATCCTCTTTGCTTCCACCCAGGGAAGTAAGCACAGGCTCTCTACTACAGAGTGTTTGTCTTAATTTATAGCAGTCAAGAAGAGAAGAAAAACTTTTGAAACAAAAAGTCTGCCTTGAAGGTACCTCTGCACCTGGTGACCTGAAACTTAAGTTGTGAAAAGCCTGTAGCACAGCTGAAGGGTGCACTCTTCCAATAGACAGCTTGGCCTCAGACTATCAAAGCAGTGAAATCCAGTCAATCATAAGCTGAAGATGCCAAAGCACAAACACATAAGACAAACCTCACACAGCCACCAGTAGAGTTCTTTCCATACACCCCTCCCTTTGCCTTGATATTAACAGAGCTGCACACAGTGGCATGGAGTATGCTGATCTGTTTTTGATCCTGAGTGATGTGACATCCATGGACATGTTTATGCTCAATTAAATTGTTAAATTTATATAAAATTTTCATTTTTGCTGTGGGAAGTGAGGTAGAACTTCCTCAGGAACCATGTGACCAAGTGAAGCCTCCTCCAGGGGTCATTTTGCCCACTGGTCTCTTGCAGCAACAGGAGACCACAGATTAGTACTGAGCTCCACCAGTTCATGTTCTGTACTCCTTTGAGTTCAGCTGAGCACTTTTTGTGTGTGGGAATGTGCTGGGGATTGAATCTAGGGTTGCTCTACAAATCAGCTACTACTCTGGGTCCCCTTTTTGAGATAAGATCTTGAGACATTGCACAGGCTAGTCTTGAACTTATGATTTTCCTGCCACAGCCTCTTGAGCAGGAGGGATTCCAGACCTACACCACTGTGTGAGACAATTTGAGCAATTTTTCACCTGACCCTCTTACTTTCCAAACATTGCTGATGGCCAGATTGTATCCCAAACTTGAGTGGATTGAATCCAATTAGCAGGCATCCAGTAGGTCCTTTTGATAACAGGATTTTAATCCAAGGAGTCTGACTACAGCTAATTCAATGTATAAGATTTATGGATCCAGAACTTGTCTACTTTTTGGAAAATTGATTAATATAATTATAAAGAGGTAAGTATTAAAATGACCACAAGGGGAATTTATAATTATAGAAAATTATTTAGCTGTGATGCCCACTGGAAAATAAAGTCTCATAAAAAAAACTATGTATATTCTATCAAAATGTATTTTGATAGATGCATTTATACATTTAATTAATTAAAATAAATTAATTATATATTTAATTTATACATTTAACTAATTAGAACAAATGAAATTTTTTAAAAAATTTATCAAAACAATACAATATTAATTGGTACACATGCATATGAAAGATCAAGTGGAAACTGCCTTCCTCAAACAGTATCACAAAGGGCAGATGAAAAGCCTCAGCACCAAACTGCAGACTGGTGAAAGAGGACCCATCTGGCTGACAGGGCATTCTTCCTTCTCTCCCTGTATTTACAACAATGTCCCAAGTCTATAACCTCTGCATCAAAACACCTTCTCACCTTGATGAAAATGGAAATGCATTTTCAAGTGGTAGAGGACCACCTATTCTCAATTTTAAGAAAAGTTCATTTTTGTAATCATACATGTGCATAGGGTAATGATTACATGAATGGTATGAATCTACATCATGTACAACCACAGAAATGAAATGATATACCCCATTTGTGCACAATGAATCAAAATGAAGTCTGTAAAAACTAAAAAAAGAAAAGTAAAAGAAAATGACTTCTGTTATTCCTAGAAATATCTGCATCATGCTTTCTTACTGGTAATTTCACAATAAACATATTCACTAAGCAAAAGAAGAAAAAGAAAAAAGAAAAATTCATTTGTTTCATAGATGTCAGCAGCCCACAGCATCAAACTTTCATAGAAACAAAGTAATGAACTCTTTCCTTTCACTCTGCTTCCCTCAGACATTGCCATTATAAAGAGTGGAACTTATTCCTGTACATCTGAGCCTCTGCACTGAGGCTTTGACAGGTCCTCATGCTGAGTCAGCTAGTGCTGAGATATGGCTATAATTGACTATTAAATGAACAGTGCAATGCACCTGATATGTAAAAGCGAAGTTGGTATCTGAAAGGATGCAAATTCAATATTAATTGTGGACTCACAGGTGATTAGAATGACTATCTGGTTCTCTCTAAGCCCCAAGGCTTCTGTTGCCAAAAGCAACAGCTTATCTTTGGATTGCCAAGATGATTTAAATTATGAGGAATTAGTGGTGGAGATGTTATCTCTCTATTACTGTAAAACATACTTAAAAAGAGGACAGGGTTTTTTTGGGTTGCAGTTTTGAAGCTCAGATCACTGCGAGTGGGACACATTGCTTTGGTCCTATGGTGGCACAGTACACTACCATGGGAGCAGGTGAGATTCACATACAGACCATCTCCAGCACCTGAGGATGTTGCTTTTCCAGATAAGGTACAAAACCACTAAGTGACCTGTTAGAGCACAATGGCTTCACCATTGCTCCTTCAGTCTGAGTTTGGGGATATTTGAAAGGAAAAAGAGCATCTTAAAACTAAAATGGCAAAGTTAACTGAATCAGTTAGATTGTCTTGTCCATAAATACTTCCTTTCACTTTAATGGCAGTCTGACCATTTCTCTGGAAACATAAATTGGTCCCTTATGAAACAGGCACCACAATCAAAGGAACATGGTGTGAGAACTGTGCTGTTAGGTGATTCTGTTGACATTGTACAAACATCACAGTGCAGATATGATGCCTATTATACACCTGGGCTATATGACACATGCAGACATACATGCACATATGTGCACATATATACATACACATATATATAAATAGGCTCTCACTTTAGGGCCATCATGCATAGACAACATCAGATTAAATCAAACTCAAGAGAAAATGGGGCAAGGAAGAGATGTGCTAGATGTAACATGCATGAGACTACTGCTCCTGTAAAACACACAGCACGCTGGTTTCAGAGATTCTTCTTTGACTGGAAGCAGAGGGAGTTGGATCTAATGTAGCTATAAAAGCAGAGCACAGTAAGCATGCTGTCCAGTATTGTAGGGATTCACTGTCACTGTGGAGGGTTGTGATCTATGTGCTGCTGCCTGTGCTGTGTCCCTACATTGTAGGAAGCACAGATGTGTACACCAGCATCACTACAGCCTCATAAATGCTGTGTGCCACACAAAGGCTCTGACCTTATCTCCTTTTCATACACTACATTTGTAGGGGCCGCTGGACAGACACAGGCCATTACTGGTGGACATGTCACTATGCAGGGGATGGCAGTAATCACTGGAATATCTATGTCCTTAATTTTAGAAATGCATGTAATTCTCACTTGCCTATATGTTGGTACAAGTGAATGCTTCAAGACTTCAATGGATTGTCCCCAAGGGTGCTTTCATCAAGTAAAAACACTTCCTATGGTCCACCAACTGAAGAAATTCACACTTTCATGATCTGGAACCTGGACAATGGGTCTTCCAGAATGCCTAAGAGAAAGATGGCTCTTGACCTGCCTGGACAGGCCACATGCAGCTCATTCCACCAACTCCACTGCAGCACAGATTTGGAATGCAACCTTGGGCCCACACTACAGTTTGAATGTGTTTTGTTTACTAGCATCATGTGCTAGAAGCTTGGTCCTCAAGGTAGCAGCACTGACATGCAGGATGGCCTTTAGGAGGTGGAGCCTGAGGGAGTGATGGGATTATGACCACCCAGGTAAGAGATTAATTCCAGTCCTGGGGAGAGTTTGGGTCTCACAGCAGTGGCCAACTTTCTCAAGTGCTCTTTATTGCTGTGGAAGAGTGAGCCTAACCCCTCTTCAGTGTTTTGTCTCTTTTACCACACAACCTTTCCTGAGCATGCTCCTGCTGTGTGATGCCAGCTGCCACAAAGCCTTCACCAGAATGCAAGGGACCTCCAGACTGAGCTCAAGCAGCCTCATTTCTTCAAAAAGTAGTCCCAAGTCATAACGAAGTTACATAATACAAAAAAGGGCTATGATAGCCACATCTCACAAGTGGAAGGAACCCTCCAGACTCCTGGAAACACACACTTCTTATAGTCATTAAGGTAATGCTGACATGTGGACATTTTCCCCAGAAGCAAAGGCATCTCGGATGTGGACAGCTTTCCCATGTTCACAGGGTTGGGTTTCTCTACCACCATGAAATTCATGCTTATCTCCTCTTTCCCTCATTTCCTCTTGTCTCAGTCCTTCCTCTTTCTCATAGACCAATCCAGAAGGTCATAATCTTGGGAGCTTAAGCAAAGGTTTATAATCCAGCAAGACATGAGAACAACAGCTTGATGTGTAAACTAATGCTACAAAGACAGGTGAAAATTACATTTTGGGTGATCTCTACATATCCCTATTAAGAGTCATCCTGAAACACCAAAGAAAATATAGGAAGTTAGTAATTGATATTTTGTATAACACCTTGCTTTCTCATATTCACTGGAAGCAACAACCCAATCTCTCCAATGAGCATCTAAGTGCTACCAGGTATAGAAACACTGCCTCACTGAGGTTTGCAAAATGCATCTTGCACTTCCAGCATCCTATACTCCAGATCTGGGAAACGCCTATACAGGAAAGACCAATTGCTGTAATGACACCAGACAAAGCCTAGTATGGCTCCTTGCAACCAATGTGGTTGTGTACACCTCTAGCATGCTGTAAGAGGATCACATAGGAGGGAGTCTCCCACTGGTTCCTGTTCAGAACCATGCAGATCTATGGGTGAGCAGATTGGACCCAGTGCACACCTTTGCAGTGCCCCTCATCCACCTCCCAAGGGCTATATTGAGTCTATGGAGAACTGTTCTTACTCATGTTTGTGTCCTCTCTCCTTCTGATTCTGTTACTTGGCCTTGCTGACTTTTGCCTTCTGAATAGTTTTCCCTGGATGCTTTCATGATCATTTCTTTAAACCAAGGTCAAAATGCTAAGTAACCAGAATTAGTACCAACATTGTCATAGAAGAAGGTAAACTGGTTTCCACTGAGGAAATATTCCGTCTCACAGGACACTTGGAGGCCCACAATACATAGGTGTACATGAGAATATGTACTTATGTAGTTCAGTGCTGATTGTGTGGAATTTAAAGTTAACGCATAAGTTGGAAAAAATTTTGGATTTTGTAGCCAATAAAACCTGCCATGGGTACAGATAAATAGAGGTCATCTTCCAACAGGTGGATGTGAATGTTTATCCAACAAAAACACTTAATAAATCAATATGACCGTTTAGATATTTTTCTTATCTGTGAATTTATTCATGACGAACATTGTGATTTCTACTCTCATATTTCCCATGATTTTACTATGACAGAGAACTTGATTTAAACGGTGACTGGCAAAGTCATATCTCTAGATATTGCCACTGAATATAGCCAGGACATCTCCCAGGGAAGTGAATGCTTACTGTATTTGTGGGAATAGCTAGGCACTCTCTTACCAGAAAATGAAGTGTTAGATGGCAAGTTTGGGCAATCTAAGGTTTTCTAGTTTTTATGTCTCTGGGTCTCCAGATTACTATCATCCATGTTCCAAGGATGACTACAAAATGCATGCCACTTTAAATCAGGATTCCTCACTGAGAACTGTCATTCTTAATTGCCACTGGGCCCAAAGCAAAGACAAAGAACAAAGACTCAACTGCTATTGAACCACCTTTACTGCCTGAACTTTAAATCATTTGACATTGCTGAGTGTGAAACCTGCAGAATTGTGTTAGAGTCTATTTCAGTTTCTTTGCACTATCCTTGTGGTGACCATCTTCATACCTTGATATGTGGTGCTCACTGGAAAACCTTTGTACATAAAACAAACTCGTTACAATCAGTAACTAAATTATAAGAAAATTATGAGAATCCACTAAGTCATTTGACTTGGAAAGTGTGCATTCTGTGCTTATGTCAAACAAATCTGTTGTGTTGGTGGTAGGAAGTGGTTCCATTGCCTATGATTTTGGTCAACCTCTCAAAATTGACAGACTGAAAAAAGGCGCTAATTGCTAAATTATTTGTCCAATGCTGCACCCACACATCCTTTAAGCTTGACCTAATGCTACCTCTGTTCATGGTGAACCGCAGCATCATCTAGGTATCAAAAAACAGCATTCTAAAACGGGAATGAACAATCAGAAAATATAATCAGGAAAACAAATGTATTTATAAAAGAATAAAAGTAAATAAACTCTTAGCAATTAATTAAAATAATAAAAATAAAACATCTGCAGACCCCTGAACTAGAAATTGTTCAAAGGAAGGAAGGTTGAAAGAAAGGATCAAAGACACTTGTATCTATGAATTAGACTGAGTATTAAAATAGATATGCACCAAAATGAATCCCCCAAAACATTCAATTGTTAGGTTTTTCCAAAATTTACAAGAGGATTCTAACATTTATGTGGGAATTCAAGAGACCTAGCATAGCTAAAACTGGCCAGAGTAATAGAATTGAGAAACTCACTTCCTAGCTCTACGCTTACCATGACACTATCATGGTAACATGATAGAGAGGCAGATCCCTAGAACCAGAACTGGGTGTCCATAAGTAAATAATGAATCTAGGATCAACTAGATATTCACGAGAGTACACAAGTGGAAAAGTATAGGTTTTGTCTTAAATGTTACTATCATAAATGTATAGCTTCCTGTAAAAAATGGAGCTGAATGGCACCTCACACTACACAAAGTCTCCTCAAGGTGGGTGCATATTAATGCAAGATTTAAAGCCACCACTCTTTTAAAGAAAAACTAGGCTTAAATCTTTTGAACTTAGATTAAATAATGTTTCTTTGATATTATATTAAAACCACAAGCATGTAAATAAATCTAGTTGAACTAAGTCAGAAGACATTACCAAAACAGTAAAAAGACAACTCGCCACTAAGAGAAAATATTTCCAAATAATACATCTGAGAAAAAGGAAAATGTTCAGAAGATATAAAGAGCTCTATCAAATTAAAACCAAAATGAAAACCCCACTGAAATGGATCTAGTGCACATTCCTTCTAAGATATGATGCAAATGATCACAGATGTGTGAAAAATTCTTAATATCATTAGTCATAGTACAAATCAAAACCGAAATGAGATACAACTTCACACCCAATAGAATGGCTAAGGTCTCCAAAATGAAGAATAACACAGGATGGGGAGGATATGAAACTTTTGAAACCCTCAGATATTGATAGAGAAGACAAAATTTTGCAGCTGTTGGGAAAAACAGTCAAGCAATGTCTGTAAAACAGAGTTTCACATGTGGACCAAATTCAAATCCAGGTATACACCCAGGAGTTTTGAAAACATGTCCCATGATTGTTAGGTATAAAGCCACCTTTTCCTCTCCCGCTACAGGCATCACCAGTCAATCTGTGTTAAGCCCGCCTCTCCCGTTACAGGAATTTCCGGCTTACGTCGCTGTAACCTTCCTGCCCCCCCCTACATTACGTTCCAATATGTCATTGGTCCATCAGTCAGTCTGTAATAATTCTCCTCCATGATTGGTTCCTCCCAGCCCGCGAAATTCCAATACAAAGAACCGCACGCCATCTTCTTGCTCTCTTTCCCTTTCCCCTTTCCCCCGAGCGGACACATTTTATCCGCTTGAATAAAAGTTCCTCGTGTGAGACCTGTATCTGCGGAGCGTCTTTTCTGGGAGTTATCGACGAACCAAAACTGCCCCCTTTACATCTAACTAACATCTGGTGCTGAGAGACCCGGGATGGGTTTTTTTTCCGCTGACTAAGCAAGCGGAATCCCATCTGATTGCTCCTGCGCCCGCAGATTCAGGCTCACCTTCCATTTACCTGGATGCCCAGTTTTCTGCATACAACACCGTACTCCAAAATTGGTGAGTTCCCTTTAGGCAGGCCCCTGACCATTTAAACACATCTCGGCTACCCGGAGCTCCACCTGCAGTCCGCTGAAACCCCCCTCCTTATTATAAAGCGGCCAATCCCCAGCTCCCTCCACCGGCTCGCAGCCTTTCGCTGCCCGCCCAGCGGCTTCATCTCTCGCCGCCCTGCGGCTTCACCCCTCGTGGCTCCTGCCACTCAACCGTCGAGGTGTGGGGGTACCTCCTTGGTCCTCATAATTGGTCTTAGTTGTTGGGTGGATGTCTGAATTTTATGGTGCTGTGATTCTTTCTCAGGGTTTGAAGCCCACTCACTTCTGCCGCTGCTAGTCCCTCTCGCTGCCCTGTGGCTTCCCCCCCCCCTCGCGGCTCTCTCTCGAAACCCTGGCCAGGTCTTCAAATCCTCTCTCGGCTTTTTGCCGGTTAAACAGTGATTTCGGGTGACGACCTAATCATTGTTTTTAACCTCTCGTTGCCTGGCACCATGGATTCTGGGACGCCAAATCCACTACCCAGGTGGGTCTCAGATTACCATGAAATTCAAAACATCCAACCCAGCAAACTCGCCCCTGAGATGCTTATTAAACCATCTCAAACCCCTTCACCTATTCCCTGAATCAGAGCTAAATTTTTCTTTAGATAGTAAGTCAGAATGGTCTATTTATGACACCCTAAATTCTAGCTTTATACTAGGTAAAATTGTATGTCTAGTTATGCTAGTTATAATTAAGTACATATATGGGCAACCTGGTGAATAAAAAGGAACTTTTCCCCTTCTTGTTTTTCTTTCTTTCTTGCTAAACCTCTCTTGGCTTCTCCCCCACCTTTTAACCTTTCTTTCCCTTCCAAGTTCACCTCATTCTGTTTCTCCTTTCACTCCTCCATTCAGCCCTCCAAGTTCCCCAACCATGCGGTCTCGTACACACATTCTAGCTCCTTTACTGGAGGAGGCTGACATGGAGGGAGTAAAATCTGAACAAATTCTCTTGGCTAATTCCTTATTTTCAAACCTTTTCTTTCTTATCTTAGCTCTCCCTACAGATTCAAGAAATTAAAAGGTCCTAAGCATCAAGTCTCTGCTAGAACATATTAGCCCCTTTCAGATTCAGATATCAGTCAAGGGTTACATTGAAATGTAAATGAAGAAAGGCTCATTAGGAGACCAGTTTCAAACCCAAGGAAAAAAAGTGTCCATTTTAAATTTCTCCTGGGCTACAACTCAGATTTCTTTTCTCCCTTTTACCTTTACTTTCCTTCTCATTTTCTCATGCTTTAATTAATAACCATTATCATTTTTCTTCCAGGACTTTGTTTTTCTTAAATGTTGTATTTTTGAGCTCACAATTTTGATCCCACAGACCTAGGTTAATGATTTTTGATCAGTTCTTTTTATCCAACTCGAGTTATTTTTGAACATCTGCTACATTGCAATAGAGATAAATATTACAAGGCCTTTATTTTTGTGTTAAATATAAGCACGCATAAAAATTAAATTTTTAAAAGTGGATCCAAATATTTTTAATTCACGTGATTTAATGAGGTTCAATTTAAATTGGGTATACTAATAAATGTAAAATGTCCTTAAAATTAACTCACAAGTCTCCAAGTGGTCAAACTAATAAAATATTAATGTTTATACAATGTCTAACATCAATTTTTCTAGGAATTTTCTTCAACAGAAAAGAGACAGCAAATACTATTGGTACGCTTGTCTAATATCTTGGTTTTTCTACAAGAAGATGAGTGAATTGGAGTCAACATGTATGGAATTACTCAAATGTGTTTGTTAGAAACATCTGATTAATTTATAAGGTTACTCCATGGAGTAACATACTTAAAAACATTATTCTTTGTATATTAAATGTTTTCATATTTGCCAGGTATGCAAGACTTTAAAGCAGAAAATTTATCAAGCTGCTGTTCTCCAAATTAAACTTGTCTGTAATGGTAACCCTATCATTTAATATTCTGTTATAGGACCTGTCATCAATAGGGTATATATAAAATGACATTTAAGAGAGTGTAATATGCAGTAGCAAAAATGGAACTCAGCCAAAATTCAAGATAGCTATTGCACAAACTAAATGTTTTACTGTTGGTAATTCTATTTTGTATTTTCCTTGTAAACTCTAATTGTTCCCTGATCAATATTTTGCAGAAGTACTGCTTCAAGAGCGAACACCATAAATTAACTTGGAATAGTAAGCCATCACCTATAGAACAGATCATGTAAACCCCAATTAGATAAAAAGGGGGTAAATAACTGTAAAGTTATAGACATTAAAGCTAAAGCCCAGTACTCTTACTTTATGACTGGTGAGACTGACTTGCTTGATGGTTAAGATCAAACTTAACGATAGAAATTAAATACAGAGGCCAAGAAAAACTCTATATTTGGGTCTTGCCCTCAAAATCAGCCTGAACCCAGGGAACAAGAGGACTTCTCCAAAGAGCTTTGCAACTCTGGGTCACACAACCTCCTGAGCAAGGAGATTGATGAGACTGCTAGAGAAAAAGCGATTCAGTGCATCTGCTGCAGAGGAGGGTCACAGAAAAAGGGAGACATCCCTGGCGCTTTCAAGGAAAGTCACGTCATTGAGAAGACCCTGGCTAACCAATTGCACTAATGGAGCTAAGAAACTGCTCTTAAGTTCTCTATGAGTTACCCCTGTGGAAACTTAGCTGACTCTAACAGACAGGAACAGGTCACTTTGACCAGTTTGATCTTAAACACCTAGCAAATCAGTTAAAACCAAAGTATAGTCATTCTTGGGCATTTAAAAATAATAGTAACTATCAAGAGAAACTGCTAGAGTCAGAATTTCTGCTTTTAGTCAGTTTAAGGCCTACAGACACAAATAGGCTTAATCTATGTTTGCTAGTACTAAATGTTGTGTTCACATTCCTGATGACCTAGACAATGTTGAAACGCCCAAATGAAGGCCTGTCCTCTCCAGCCTTTGCTAGGCCTTGTTATGGGAACAACTTCTCAGTTCTTCCACCCCCTGTCTTTACTTCCATGTCAATTAATCAACCTGTATTACAGAAATATCAGGATCTCACAAAAATTGGAGCCTGGCTGCAGATGTGCCTCTAGAGAAACTATCAAGTCTCCAGTTCTCCCTGTCACAATGATACCAGCTCTACGTCCACACCCCAGCAGGAAGTAATTACAGAAGACTGACCTTCATCCATGTACCCAAAAAAATTTTTTTTTTTTATAAAAAAGGAAATGGGGGAATGTTAGGTATAAAGCCACCTTTTCCTCTCCTGCTACAGGCATCACCTGTCAATCTGTGTTAAGCCCGCCTCTCCCGTTACAGGAATTTCCGGCTTACGTCGCTGTAACCTTCCTGCCCCCCCCACATTACGTTCCAATATGTCATTGGTCCATCAGTCAGTCTGTAATAATTCTCCTCCGTGATTGGTTCCTCCCAGCCCGCGAAATTCCAATACAAAGAACCGTGCGCCATCTTCCCTCTCTTTCCCTTTCCCCTTTCCCCCAAGCGGACACGTTTTGTCCACTTGAATAAAAGTTCCTCATGTGAGACCTGTATCTGTGGAGCGTCTTTTCTGGGAATTATCGACGAACCAAAACTGCCCCCTTTACATCTAACTAACAATGATACCTGTGTATGAATGATGGAGATAGCATTATTCATAAGAGTCCAAACATGAAAATATTGCAAAGTATTAACTGTTGACTAAACAAAGTGTAGGACAGTCTTTCTAAGGAATATCACTAATGTGTATGTGAGAATGGAGAACTGATGATGATTCCACAAGACTCATGAACACATTATGCTAAGTAGAAGAAATCAGTTGAAAAGAACACATACCATTCACATGTAAGGTCCAAAATAGGCAAATCTGTTGCTAAAGCCATGACTGCCAAGGACAGGGCAGGAGGGAATGAAGAATAACTGCTAGGGATTATGAAATTTCTTTTTGGAGTGATAAAATTTAAACAGCAATTAATTTTGCATAAATAAATCAATGTATTGAAATCCATGAAATTGTACACGTGTACCTGCTAAATTTTATGGGACATTTATTTTACCTAAAAAACAAAAAGCATTAAGAATATTCTACTTGTCCCAAAATATTTTGTAGTGCCCCCAAGGAGGGCAATAGATTATTACACATGGTCATGGCACTTATGCATAAGATAAAGGTTAGGTAAAAAATTAAATTAATACACAGCAAACAAAAAATACTGGATTTAAAATATGAACACAGAAATTGAGGCAATGATTGATTTCAATTCTCAAGGATATAATTGATTTATGCACACAGATTACAATCTTGTAAAAACAGCTTGGGAACATAAATGTTTTAAAAAAATATAGGCAACTTGTGGATATTAATCAATTAATTTGGACAGATTTAGAGACCAAAAATAGTTTTCAGTACAATTTTAGTGAATTTTATGGAATCATGTTTAATAAACCATTTTTAGCTATATAAAAAATCATGGCCAGCAGTTCCAGAAACTGAGAGTTTGCTAAATTCTCCAAAAAGATACTGACTGCTGATGTAAGAATGAAAGAGGTGTAAAGTAATCACAATCATGAGGGTGATCCTGCAGCCAAGTGAAAGAGATGTTCCTCTTGGACTCACTAAAGTCTCCCCTTCTAATATAAAGGTAAACAAGAATGATTTCTAAGAGCTGTTTTATATAGACATAAAATTTATTTGGAAAAAATTCCCCATTCCTAAATGTGTGGGAAGGACATAAAGAAGGATCAGGATTAAAACAACCAGGACAGGTCTGAGGGTCAGTAAAACCAAAGACAAGTACAGGCAAGTAATGAATCCAGGAACAAAGAGGTATCTCTCCAAAAGCAGAGGATGGAATGCAATTTATGCAAGAAAGGTCAGGACTTGCAGACTGATGCCTGGCCTGGAAGACCAGCATCCCAAATAGAACCACAGCAGGTGCTGGAGAAAGTCATGTTAAACTTCCTGTCCTCAAGAGCTTCCTAGGTGCCCTGGACATCTCCCTGTTGTGCAGGCTATATATTAGGGGGTTCAACATGGGGGTTAGGATGGTGTAGAAGGTCAATACCATCTTGTCCTGCTCTACTATGTGGGTGAAGATTGGTCTCATGTACATGAACATGACAGTCCTATAGTAGAGTCCTACCACAGACATGTTGGAGGAGCAGGTGGCAAAGGCTTTGCTCTGGTTTACCCCAGAGTCCATGTGGAGGATGACACAGAGGACATGGGAGCAGAATATGATAATTGAAATTGGAAAGATGAGCAAAACCACACAACAAACAGCAGTCTTTAGAATGTAAATGTGTCTGTGCAGGAAAGAGGGAGTACAGAGTTTCTGACTCATGAGGATGGTGTACCAAAGCTTGTGGCAAATGGTCACATAGCAATCGTAGGCCATGACAATCAACAGGAAAATCTTGGCTCCCAGAAGAGACACATAGAAGAATATCTGGGTCCCACAGCCTGCCTGAGAGAAGGAGTTCCTGTCAGACAAGTAGTTGAAGGCCATCTTGGGGACAGTGGTACAAATGAGCATGAGGTCCATAAGGGAGAGGTTGCTGAGTATAGAGGGGAGTGGATCTGAGCATCCAGGTAGATGAGGAGGGTCATGGGGGAGTTCCCCATGAAGGCCACACTGAAGATGCCAAGAGTGAAGAGGAAGGTGTGGGTGGAATGTGATCAAAGATGCCCAGGAGGACAAAGACAGGGCTGAAGTTCTGATTTCTGGGATCTGCAGATCTTAATTGCTGCATCCTTCTCTCTGACTTACTTGGTGACTGTAATGGGAAACATTCCCATCATTGTCGTCACCACTGACAAGAGCCTTCACACCCCCATGTAGTTCCTCAGAAACCTGTCGATCCTGAACACTTGCTACATTTCAGTGATAGTCCCTAAGTTATGCATGAACTCCCTGCTTGGCAGCAGTGGCATTTCCAAGTCTTCCTGGTGGTTTTCTCTGTGTACATGGAACTCTTATTTCTCACCATCATGACTTGGGACCCCTCCATAGCCATCTGTCAGTCCCTTTACTACCTGGCAGTCAAGAGACCTAGAGCATGCATTTGGATGACCCTGGTCTCACTGCTCAGTGGTCTGGTCTATACTGCTGCCCACAACAGCAACACTTTCCAGCAGCCCTTCTATAGGTCCAATGTCGTCCAACAGTTCTTCTGTGACATCCCCTCTCTGCTGAAGCTCTCTTGCTCTGACACTTTCAGCAACATGGTAACTGTTGCTGTCTATGGCCTGGTGATTGATGATGACTGCTTCATGTTCATCCTCAGGTCTCATGTTCACATCTTCTCTACTGTTTTCAGGTTTCCACTGGAGCAGATGGAAAAAAGGCCATCTCCACCTGTGTTCCCCACATTCTCATGGTCTTCCTCAGCTCAGGTTTTACATCTACCTTAGGCCATCTGCTGTGCCTGCCACCACCCATGACATGGTGCTTTCCTTGTTCTACCACTTCATCCTCCCACTTTTCAACCCTGTTATATACAATTTTAAAAATGAACAAATAAAATGAGCCATCAAGAAAATCATGACAAGCATGTTCAATTCATGAAATACATTGGAAATTAAAGAGGCTTGCCCTAACCTACTTAGTAATAGTCATGTTTTGGACAATCAACTCAGGTGATGGATTGGGATTGATTATTACATATTATTTATTTGAATATACTACATATGACTATTAAAATACATCCTATATCAACATTTTTCCTTTTGGAAGATTTTGGATAATCTGAATATTCAATAAGTAACAGTGTTGTCATTAAGAAGAATGACCTGATGTACCTGGTTTTCATCTTAAAAGACTCTCACTAAAAACCCAACTTTAAGAGATTGAGTGTAGTTCAGTGGTACAGTGCATACTTAGCAGCTGTGAGGCCCTGGGTTAAATCCCCAGCACTGAAGCATAACCCAACATAGAAAGCCTAAATGTTATTTTTAAAAGTATTCTGTGTTAAAATTTTATTGTATAGTCATGCATTTGTTAAATATTAATAAAGAGAATTAAGATGGTCTCAATTTATTTTCAAAGGTCAAATGTGTTAGAAGAAATGTAAGCATTAAGTCATTTACTCATTCAAAATTAATTATAAAAATATATATAAGGAACACGTGTTCTGTGTGAAGATAGATGGGAGGAGTCGGGGCAAGAACAGAGTGACTGCAGAGCCTTGTAGTCTTCCTTTCCCTTTCAAGGAAATGTGGCTGCTCTACTACCCTCACCCAATGACCTGTGTTTGCCAAAAACACATTCAAGGGCTTTGAGGACATTTACTTGCTTGCTTATATGTTTTAAAAATTGTCAGGTTGATTAAAGGAATATACACTTTTCTCTAACCACTTCTTACTTCATTCAACTCCATACATCCATTCAGAACATGTTGTGGTTAAAATAATGTTATTTTGGTTTCTGAGCATCATATACCTTAAAGATTTATCTCAAGGATGAGGTGTACATCTCAGTGACAAAGCACTTGCCTAACACCTGCAAGGCAAAGGTTTTACCCTACCATTGAAAAAAGAAAAAGAAAGAAATTTTGATTGTCAACAGTATCAGCTGTGATACAGTAGGTTATACTGTGATAGCAACTATAGTCCTCACACTCCAGCATTATTTCCAGTTTACAATACCTGTCAAATGAAGGTTTTGGGGGAGGTGAGTTTCTGCACAGTGTACCATTGACAGAGACATCACAAAACAAGAACACAGTGTCACTAAAATAAAACATGTAAATATTTGAATTAAAAAATGTGGAAAAAATGATGAGAAGATCCAGCAATCAGAAACTAAGTGACTGCTTCACCTCAGAGCCAAAACTATCCATGTTGTAAGCTCCATCCTAATCATTAATGTAAATCTAGGCAGCTCCGTGAGCCTTCCCAGAAGGTTGACCCCAATGTGAAAAAAAAACCCTTGAATTCACAAGTAAGCAAGCTTTTGTAAATATGTTTAAAACAATCAAAGTATGTGTTTTAAAAATAATGGTCCACAGTAAATAACGTAAAATCTACGGTCAAAAATAATTTAAATGTACATTATAATTCCAAGGAGAATCATAATAAAAATTAGCTTTCATATGAGAATAAGCTCTGATGTGCATGTGAAATCAAAAGGAGGTGTAGCAGTTTCAAAGTTAGAAAACTTGACAGGAAATTGTTTTGAGCACCAGAAGGCAGATTTTACAGTGGAAGGTCAGCTGCCCAGACTGAGAATGTGGGAGAGTGCACACTGGTTCTCTGCTTCTGTCAGTCATCTCTGCTGATATTTCATTGACCAAGTCACAGGTCCATACCTGCTGTCAGGAGGGGTGTGCTCAATTTCAGAAGGGGAAAGCAGTAATGCCAATGGGAGACATCTGCTCACTGAAGGACTGAAGCAGTAATGCCAATGGGAGACATCTGCTCACAGATGCTAACTCTGAGTGCTTGGTGCCCTCCCAGTTACTACTAGCACCTAACACAATGTGCATATTCTACATGCAAAATCCCAAGCCATGAAACTAAAGCATTGTGGTGAACACTGTAAAAAGTTCTTTAAATGCATTAACCACATGTGATAAGGTTTTCTCATTTGACAGCTGAATGTCTCAGTTTAGATCTATCATGCAAGCTTGTCAAGAGCACTTGTTTGGATATAAGCACTTTTTAAATTCCTGCCATTATCTATTCCCTTCAGATCTTCATCTTTTAGCCTTTCTTGATTTTGGAACATTTTTTTGCCTATCATGTTATTGAATATGTCTCTCCAGCAGAAGTGCCAGTCACTCCCCTGAGGGTGATGAAGTAGGTTCCTTCAGGCTTCCCTCTAGATAATATGTGGCACAGTAAGGGTTTCAGTTCTGAGCACGCTCTGGCACTGTTGACCCTCAATGCTCTTTCTTGGTTCAAGTGTAATAAAATGACATTGACCGCAGACGGAAATGTCGCAAATTTTGAAGAACATAGAGATTTAAAATATAAGTATCTATGAATTTATATTTAAAATATAAAAATCTCAGAACTCCACTGTGAGGGCACATTGTTCTCAGAACTTACAATAGTCCTCTTATTCACCCACAAAAGCCAACTGTGGTACATACATGGGGAACAGGAAGCAAAACGATTAAAGTTTGTGGAAGTTCATTAAAACCCCAATTCAATTTTGCTCCAAATTTACTTTTTTACAGAATTTAAATTATTGATTTCATTCTGTAATTTATAGGTATATTATATTACATTATTACATATTCTTAACATTCACACTAGGTACCAGTAGAATTTAGACAAAAGGACATAAAAATATTTTAGGACTGAAATATCTTCACCACGGACAGACAAACACTGCAAATCTCAGAGCAGATTCCCTCTGCATCATCATCTCTAATCACAACTACTTCAAACCTGCTGGGTTCTATTGGGGCTTGATACCAAGTATTAATTGGGTTTCAGTGTTTCTTATATGATCAAGTTTACTTGGGCAAAGAAGAGTAATGGCAATGATAAGGAATGAAATTACAATAGGAGAAAATGTTTTAGAAGATTCAACAAGTGCAAAATACAATTCTCAGACAATATAATTTCATGATAGATGTGCATAAATAATGTCAGCAATATTCAAACAAAAAAGGGGAATAATCCATTTGTAGAAGAATAAAACTTGATTCCTATCTCTCACCCTGCCCAAATGAACTCAAAGTGAATAAAAAATGTAGAAACTATGCCAGAAACTCTCCAACTTCTAGGAGAAAACATAGAATAAAGGCATAGCCTCCAACATAATTGGACTCATAAAGCTTAAAAAAATAAAACCAAGAGTCAATCAGTGGGAAGATTTCAAATTAAAGAGCTTCTGCACAGCAAAGGAAGTGACTATGAAGAGAGAGCCTAATTAATGTTAGAAAGTCTTTGCCACCTATTCTTCCAAGTGTATTAACAGCAGAATGTATAAAGAACTCAAGCAACTTAACACCCAAAAACCAAAATAATCCAATCAATAAATGGGCAAATTATATAAAAATATTTCTCAAAAGAAAAAAATCAAGTAGCCAATAAATAAATAAAATGTTCAACACCATTAGCAGTTAGGAAAATGCAAATCAAAACTACACCAAGATGTTATCTCACTCAGTTAGAATGATAATCATTAAGAACACAAATAAAAATAATTGCTGGCAAGGATGTGGGGGGGAAGGAATACTCCTATGTTGTTGATGTGACTGTGAATAAATACAACCAATATGGAAATCAGTATAGAATCTTCAAAAATACTAGAAATGGAATTACCACATGATCCAGCTACCCCATTCCTTAGTTTTTAACAAAAAGAATTGAAATCAGCATACTACAGCAATACATGCATTCCAATGTTTAGTCATGCAATGCATAAAATTCAAGTTGTGGAACCAGTCTGGGTGCCCATCAACAAAAGTGTAGACAAAATATGTGTAGACAAACAAGTGTGTGTATAGTTTATTCAGCCATTAAAATGAATGAAATTATGTCACTTTGTAAATGGATAAACTCAAGAACATCATGCTAAGTGAAATAAGCAAGACTCAGAAAGTGAAGACTCAAATGTTCTTTCTCATATGTGGAACCCAGACATAGAGAAAAAAGATATAGAAACTAAACTCCAGAATGTTTCAAGACATAAACATAGACCATATTAATACAGAATGATTTAAACATAATGTATAATCATCAATTTCTTATAAAGTAGATGGGACATATTTTAAACAAAAAAAGACCAGTGAAATAGTATTTAATTCTTATAAATTAAGGTTTATTTAGTGTAGTACATTATTACCCAAACCTAGCACACTGATGTAGAATAAAAGATGATTTTTTTTATTTCTAAGAAAAGTCAATAAAGTTGGCAATATGAAATGTACACCTACATCTTATTGAAAACACACTTTCCTTAATTTATCAGAGAAGTGACAAGGAAACATCACTTTTGGTCCAATAACATAGTAAATTTCAAAAGTTGAATGAAAATGTGATTCAGAGAATATGGTCAGATATGAATTCTGTGAACTACTTTTGGGAGCACGGTCAAATGCTGGCATCTCAGAGAGCAGCCTCCTGCTGTCTAATTAATTAATACTTGCATGTAAACTAGAAGTCAGTAATTCTACTTATGGCTATACAGAACAAATCCTCAGAATTATACAGACTATGGAAACTATATAAATAACAGAATTTATTATTTACCATAAAGTCCATAGTTTAAGTGAATTAAATGTAAAATTATTTATTTGTTTATTTGTTCTTTTTAGGTACACATGGCAGTAGAGTATATTTTGACATATTATATGTATATGGAATATAATATCCTATTCTTGTGGTTGTACATGACATTGAGTTACACTGGTCATGTATTCATATATGAATATATGAAAGTGAATGCCAGTTTATTCTATTATCTTCCTTATTCCCATTAAAATTATTTTTTCTAAACAAACCAAAGAAGCCCAGATTTAAGCATTTTGAGATGAAAGATGAAGAATAAAGAACATTCAGTGAAACTTAGCAACTAAAATAAAACTAGAGATGCCTTCTTCAATTTTATCAATATTTGCTTTTAAACCATGGAAATTAAAAACAAATAATTTTCTACTTTTAAAAAAGAAATGAATTTAAAGATTTTAGAAAAAGGGTCCTTTTATAAATGGACACTTGGTAAATGACCTTAGATGGTATCATAAATCAGTACAGTGGGATATGATTTATGGGAAATTTATAATTTATATGAAATTTATAAAATTACATTTTTATTTTGCTCTCAGAAAACATTCGTGGTTTGAAATTGAATTAATTGATGAATAAATCAGAATTGGTAATAAATATATGAGATAACTCTCCAAATCAGTAAGAAAAATGAGTATTAATGTAAAAAGTGAGGTATCATTTCTCATAAAGTAGGTTCACAAAAATTTAATAGGCCATCGAACAATGCCAAATGATTTTGAGAACACAGTGAAAGAAAATGTTCATCCAATTTTCACAGATGGTAAGAATGCAAAAGAGTCCAAGGATTCGGTGTGCAACTAGGTGTGTGATTTTAATGCTCTGGTTACTGTATTCCTATGGATTTGACTCAGGGCCTTGCACCGGCTAGGAAAGCACTGTGTCCCTGGCCCTTACTTTTTTTTATTATTAGGTTGCTAAATTGCCCAGGATGACCTTGACCTTGAGGAAGAGATTTCCCTACCTCAGCCTCAGGAGAAGCTGATTCTATGATAATATCTCATGCCCAGCAGGAAGTACTTTTGAAAGGGCAGATATTTCCTTGAGATGGTACAGTTCCTACTGAATATCTAGGTAAGGTGCATCATTCATAAGACAGAGGCCAACTTGAAAGCTACAAGTCAGCATTGAAAGAACAGTGCACTCATTGAGAGATTTGGGGTTCAGACCTGAGCCTGGCGAGCATCCAGTGAGAAAGGACTATCCAAAAAACTATGTGTCATGCATTTGATAACACATGGGATTCAGAAAAAAATATTGCATGAATCATTTTGATGCAGTGATCAAGAGGTTGAAGAAAAATCAAAGAAGAGCAGATCTGGAAAAACAAGTGAATCAAGGCAACCACGGAGAGAAAGCAAACCCAGACCAGCGGGAAATCTGTTGAGACCACTGGGGCAAGGCCTCAACCCAATTACAGCAGGAACTGCTGCTCAAGTATTGTGGATTTTAGGTGTTTAGATTAGGGGGAGAAACCTGCTATTTGAGAATAGTGACAAGACCTCTAGTAGTAGAACCAGAAGAATAACCACCATTGGCAAGTTTTCAAAAAATAAATGTATATAATATGATAATACTGCACACATAGACATATCAAGTTGAATAATGCCCTGAAGGTGGATCACTTGATTCAGAAGTTTGAGAAATATTTTGTGAACTTTAACAGAGTATTACTAAGAGTAAACTAATGTCAAAGCACAAGGAAGGCTACTATATTTAGAAATGGTAAGTCAAAAATCTTTTTTTCTACAATTTTATGGGATAAATAAAAGAATTTGTAAATAAGATATTTAAAAAAGAAAGACAGTAAAATTGGAGTCATTGATATATGAATGATCCAGGAAACAAAGGGTGCTAAATAGGAAATTTATGTTATCAATCAAGAAGCCAAGAGAATTCTGTATTAGATCTTCAATATCAGTAGAATTCATGTTTCCAAAATATGGAACTAATTTAATGCAGGGCTTCAGAAGACACCTAGGTGATAATGCTGCTGGCTGTGAGGTTCTTGTACTCTCCAGCAAAGGAAGTAGACACAGGCTCTCCTCTGGTGAGAGTAGGACTCTTTTCTGATGTCTTGCTTCAACAGGAGGAAGACTTGGCACTGATCGTGAGTGCCACACTGACTCCAGGGACAAAGGAGATAGCTTGTTTAACTCCTGTGAAAGGGTGGTAGGGGTGGCTGAGTTTATGAATGTTGATTGACATGGAGAAATGCTGTCTTTCTGGGTGAACATTTCAAAATTGAGTGGGGAGTATTCAGCTGCTCAGCCTGGTACCCATGATGATGTCAGACCCTGCAGGAACATCTCTGCACTGGGATGAGGATGAGTTGCTATAGGTGTTAGGAGAATACATTGGTAGGAGTGGAGGAAAACCCAAATCATGCCAGTGCAGGCTAAGAGGCCTAGGAATTTGCTCTTCTGGAGACTTCTCAGCAGGTTTATTCCTTGTGTTGCTAGTCCTTGTGGACCATGGCAAGGGCACCCTGGCTCTAATCAAGTGCCCGGTTTCTGAGGCTGCTGAGACTGACAATTGTCAAGTGAGAGGCAGGAAAGGCACAAGTCATGCTCTCAGTAGCTGACAGCCATGAGTTGAGGTCCTTGGAGGATATTTGACCTTTTTCTTTTGAAGTGGGTGTGACTGCTTCAATAACGTGTCTTACTATAATTTAAGTCAAGGGACTGAATCATCTGGAGGGATTGCAAATGTGAATCACTGAAGATTTAATAAAATAATGTTCCAGGTTTCTTTATTTTCCCAGAAAACAAATTATTTTCAGGTTCTCTGTAAGCAGTACTGTGTCTTTTCTGAAACAGTACTGTGTCAGCTAGAAGGTAAGTCTCAGATACTCTTTGAATTAAAAAATATCTTATTCTTTCTTGAGATCAACAAGAGGAAAACATACTTTAATCAACAGTTATATATTAGAAATTGGTACTTAAATCCCTGAAGAGAGGGTAAATTTTTCATGTTGACCTGCAACACATCCCTTTATATCCTTTGTAAAACTAAAATTTTCATATTTACCATAGTAGTGTTTACACTAAATGAAAAAATGCTATTGAACATGCTAAGTGAATGTAAGATTTTATCTCCAGCAAGGAAACATGTACCTATTATTATCACAGGACTCTTCAGTTGATCTGGTCTATTGCTCACGTGTTAGATCTTTATGGGGACCTGATGGACTCCAACTGCATGTGAACCTCTCCTGTGAGATTAGTAGCATGTAAGAAATAAGCATATAGTTTAAGAGTCAGGAATCAATCATCTAATAAAGAAAACAAAGTTTTGAAAAATATTTGCTGGTAACAGTGGAGCTTATTACAAGATTAAAAAACACTGTGATAAAGCCTAAGTAATAATGTAACAGTCATCTACAAAATGTGTTCCATGAGATATGTATTAATGAGGATTTTTAAGAATTAGCTCATTCTATAGTTTGACAACCAATTAAGAAGTGGGGAAAAGAAAAAATTTTAAAAAAGACTTAGAGAGATTAACTAATATGCCTGGTGGCAGAGAAATTGCAAGTAGGAAAAAAATGCAAAGTCAGACTGGTCTGATCTAAAGGCACATGACTTTTGGCTTTCATGTAAAACAGAGGTCAAGACCACATGTCTTCTGGGAAATCAGTGTAAGTGGAGACTGCTACATACAGCATGAAGCGGGAGACGTGGGTGACAGGTATGGCTGTTTGAACTAGAATGTGGTTAACAAAGGAATCTGGCTGGGTAGGAAGGAATAGAGTTACTTTATATTAGGTAAAGGGGAATGAAAAGAGGGAAAGGGGTATGGGGGAAGAAATGATAGTAGAGTGAAACACATTATTTCCTCATTGACACATATGCCTTCATGACCAATGTGGATCCTGCAACATGTACAGTCAGAAAACTGAGATATTACAGGTTATTTATATATGATCTAACAAAATATATAAATGCATTCTACTATCATGTACAACTAATTAGAATAAATTAAATGAAATAATAATAAAAGACAAAGGATGTAGAAAGACAAAAAACTTCAGAGTAAGGGAACCACCCTGAGGCTGAACTCTGGGCTAAGGGTTGTAGAGTCCATAAGTAGAAATGCTCGGGGTTTGCCCTGGAAAAAAGAAAACATGGAATTCATCTTTCAACAATTATCTGCCACACCTTGCAGGTAAGATCAGTAAGGAGATATAAATCAGTTCTGCAGAACATTGGAATCACATGAGCATTGACCCTCTGATTGGAGGAGTGGTATAGGCTAATCATGAAGAATGCAGAAGTGGGATGTTGGGTTAATAAAATGTATGTTTATTTTCTATGTGATGTCAGTGGTGCACATGCATATAAGAAGATTTTTCTGAAGTAATGAAACTCCATTCCAAAATGTTTCAGTGCAAGGAAAGAACTAAGGGAAGGAAATAAAGGGAGAGGGGAGGCAGATCAACAGTAACACAGGTTTATTTATTCTGGAAAAATCTGTGGAGGGGGGCCCATGGAAGACTGAGGTCTGTCTTCTACTTACAGCATGGGGTAGATAATGGGGAGTGAGTGGGAAATTTTTGCAATTAGGCCATTGATGAGAGTTGTCAGGGAAGGGCCCTCTTGATTGGCACCACCATTCTTTGAAGTGGTCACTATTCCAAGTCAAACCAGGTGTTTTTAGGACCCAGTCTCAGGTAACAAGTTTCTGTCTTCGCATGGTGATGGAGTATTATCTGGGATTTAAATCAGGCTGAGTCAGGGTGACCGTGAGGTGACCCTTGTTCTAAGAGGAAGGGTGTTTCAAAATGGCATTGCCTGTACCTAACATTCAGCACTACTTTTTCTTATGTGATGGTGGAGGAGGTTGGTTGGGATGTAGTGATTCTACTGTTTTCTATCTGAAGAAAGGAGAGTTTTCCTTTATGTTTTTGTCTTTGCACCTCCTTTTGGAGGGAGGTGAAAGACTTTCCTTTTTCCAGGATACAGCACAATGAGGACATAAATGGGTCCAGGATTCCAATCTATTTCCACACAACTGCCTATTTCCTTATTTTTGTTTCCCTCCAACTCAATTTTTTGTTAATATTCTCTTTCTTTAGATAATTTGTTGATTTCCACTATTGTTGGCAACAGCCAAGCCAGGAATCCCAGCTGTCTACATAAGAAATAAGTCAGTGGTGGAAAAGCAGAAGTAAAGGTAATCACACTTCCACAAAAACAGGGAGGCAGCCAGTCCACCTCAGTGGGTCCCCACAAGTGTGATTATAATCTATAGAAACAAAGGCCAGGAAAAGAGCATGTGCAGATTTAGCTGGCCAGAAATATTCACAACTCCATTATCCCTGGCTGGGGCATCTTCTAAATTTCCATTCTAAGCATGAGGATATTCAGTTTCAGGCAAACAGGGAAGTCTTTAATTTCAAGGGGCTCAATCTCACCTTCTGACATGATGCCCTTATTCTCCTATTCCTACCCCACTTTCTTTTTAGCCTGAAAGTGTAAAACCCACATGTGAACTGCTAGGGGCTGGGCTATGGAATGTTGAAAGTAGGATGTACAGCCCTAGCCCTAAATGTATTCTTCTTGGTCTCACATAACCACTTAAAATAAGCTATGCTTACATGAGATACATGTGAAAAAACCTGAGTTGGCTGTGTTCAGAAATATATGCCTTAACAACTGTGAAACACTGTTTGCTTTGCATTGGGCCACCCAGCATAGAACCTGCCTGCATCCTATCTGATTGGATTCTGCCACTTTGCTGCTTAAGAAATAGGCAAAGAATGGAAAAAGGAAAAAGTACTTTATGCAATTTGACCAAGCAGTTAAATTGTTCCACTCAGTCCCACAGAAGTTGTAACAGCCTGTAGAAACAAAGTCCTGGTGATGTATGTATGTAGATTTAGCTAGAATGTGCTACCAGGGAACATGTCACAGTCTCAGATTCTCTGGTAGCAGTAGAGACCGGCCCTCAGTCTCCATTCTCAGTATGAATAAAGTTCAGAAATTAATGGAATTTGGAGCTTTTAATTCCAAAGACGATCTATTTCAACTTTGGTCCTTTTCCCAAGGCATGAAATAAAATAAGTTTTCTATGACTAATTACATAATTTAAGTACAACTTGAAAAAGTTCATGAATCTAATGTCTTTCTTCTAATTCAAAGATATAGAGCAAATAATTGAAACTTTAGTTTGGAAACAGGGAGTAATGGAACACCACACAAGTGTAACCATGTGAGAGGACACATCAGATAAAATAAGCATTGCTTCTAGGGGGACTATAATTATATCAAGACAACTGTCAAAAGGCACAGGCCTCCTATGGAACTGAGGCAGCACAGAGGACTCCATTCAAGCCCTAATTCTTATAATAATGTCAGAAAGATTTCAGACATGTCACTCAGAGTTATAGGAAGGAGTTTATTAGAATAAATGGGAAAAGGATAATGGGATGCTATCAAGGGAAACATTGGGTTCTCCCAGAGAAGAAAGGGGTGGTGAACCCTCCTGCTCTCCAGTTGTACTGGGGTCCCAGGGAAGTTTTCAGAGTCCCACCCAAGTCCACCTTCTGACTTTTGACTGGCAGCATAGGAACTGCAAGGACCTCTCCCAGAGACAGGATGGTGCTCATTGAGAACATTGGGGCCCTGAATGTGCCTCAATTTCCAGTCCCTTTACTTGATTTATTACCCTTTAAATAGCTCTCAGCAAGCTTCTTTGTGAGGGTCATGGTGTTTGGTTGCCAGGGTGACTGGGTTGTGATAGATTCTGTGATGAGAGGGTCAGGCCACCTGGAAGGGAGTGGCATAAACTTGAAACAGTGTTTATTCACAAGGGTGTGACTATGGCTGGGGAAGTTTGACACAGCAGGCATTGTCCACCAGGTTCCTGCCTATGAGATAAGGCTCCCTGTGATCTTTGGTCCTCTCTACTGTCTTCCCTGCTCTCCATTCATGGCTGAGTTGCCACCTAACTATATGATGTGGTAGCTGCCTTATGAGTAATAAATTTTAATCAACAAGCATGAAAAGAGGCTTTGTTAAATGTTAAATGTCTCAAAGTTTTATGCTGATTATTTTTAAGAGGAAGTGGGACATATGGTGATATTATTGAACAAGGGTAGAGGATAGGAGAAATTTTTAGTAAAATTTACCTAGCAATCTATAAAAGTGTGAAAAAGTAAAAATTCATTAAAAATTTCAAGTAAAGTGCTACAGTCATCCACAGAATAGTGACAGATTTTCTAGATAAGCATTATGAATGTGAGAAACATTTCTAAAATAATTTAAATTAAAAATTCAGAATGAAGTATCTAAATTAGAATTTTGAGTTGTTATAGTCATGGAACTGATGAATATTACACAGATAAAAAGCTTGAAATGATTCAATGGTGAAAGAGAGATGCTTATAATTTGTTCACTGGGTAGTGCAGGAGTCATTCAAAATAGCAATTCGAGACTCAGTAATGTAATAAAAATAGAGTTATGCTTTAAACTTCATATCTGGGCTTCTGCTCATTGAAAATGCAAAGGGGAATTAATTTTAAATCAAAGTTATGGGAACAAGTAAACAAGATTACAGATGTCAGCAAGTATGAGTGAAATGTGGATAAATAAAACAAAGCTTCCTATCACTGTGGCTGTGGGAGCTGGTGATACTGCACCCACGAAAAGTGGGAACGGGTTCCATGGTGAAGGAGAAAGTGAACTCTTAGTTTGTTCACAGCCTGGTGGAGATATTTACCAGGGAGAGAGACATTCAAGTGATGTTACACTAAAATGATTGCTTCTGCCGCAGACCCTAGAATAAAATAGGCCAATGCACAACAATGTATTTTAAATTGGAGTTTTGTCAAATCGGATGTTCAATTTTAGGAAATTTGACTGAGCCACATAGAAATGTTTTCTTTTTAAAGTCTAGAACCAAAATACAAGGCCGAATTCTCTGATTTACACTTGGAAAGAGGAAAAGCCCAGATGAAGCAGGAAAGAGAAAAGAAAGATGCTAAGGTCTTGACCTTTGGAGTAAGAAGCAAGGAACAGGGAAAAAAGAAAAATGTGAAAGTAAAGAATTAAAAAGATGATATTGACTGTCCAAAAAATTTCTGTTTGTGTCTTGCTGTTATAGGACAGACAGGTGAGGATGGTGGAAATGCCAGGTTGAGAGTAATTCTATGAAATTGGCGCACTGTGCTGACCCCTGCATGCTTTTTTTGCCAAAAAGGAATTCACCTGCAGTCCTGCCTGGCCTAAGTGGACAGGGTATGTCACATTCCCCAGCAAACTACACGTCATCTGCATGGACATGTTGACAAGCAGAACCAAAGTTATTTTGAAGGGAGAGATGTTTGTAACCCTTTTCACAGACCAGATTGTGGAAGATAAGGATAGTTCCTACTAACCATAAAACCTGTTAAGAACACATGGTTAAAAATCCTATTAGAACCAGTCATCATGGCTCAAGACAACACACAACTGTCATGAGAGCTGTGACTTAAAATTAAGATATCACCTGCTGTCAGCCAAGTCAACAAGTGGACCTGGGTGGGACTCTCAGGAAACTTTGCTGGGACCTCATTAAAACTAGAGGGCAAGAGAGGATGTTGTCCCTCTCCTCTCTGAGAGGACCTACTCTCTCCCTTGGGAGTTTTCCTTTTTTCTCTCCCTTTAATTAACTCATGCCTGTTACTCTGAGCAACATATCTGATCTTTCTGACTTGATCACAAGAATCAGGGTGTGAAAGGGATGTTTTAATGTTGCCTCAGTTTCTTGCTGTCACATTGCTACAAGAAATTAAACAAATTAATTAAATTGTAATAAAAATAGAAATAGTCTCTTCTAATAGTACTTATTTACATAGAAATATTTATATGGCATAAACTGTATTCTAGATAAAATTCTAAGTATTTTTAAATGGCATTAGTCTTTATAATACTCTTCAGCATATAATTCACATTTTCCAAAGCAATCATGAGAAAAAAATATTAATTGTTTAAGATCATCCAGGTATAATAATCTTTAGCAGGTATTTAAAACAAGTCCTAGGACACTGTGTTGTTACCTCTTCCCAGGAAATGGCCTATGACAGAATGTCTCTGGACATACCTCTTTGAAGGTGGAATGAGGATTGGGGATCATCAAGGCCACATTTATATGAAATTCATTACTATCTTCTAATGAACCTATTAGTCTTGATTTACAGTTTCGTGACATTTTTTTCCACTGGAAAATTCTTCTCTGTACATGTTGGTAGAAATAATTTTATAAGGAACATAGAGTGAGAATGTGGGATTCCAATGGAACAGTGATGGGAAAATACCACCAAGTTTCTTAAATATGTGTTTATTCTGGTTGTTAGTATAGTAGTTAAAGGATAAACCACCCTGCATGTTTGACTTTACTTGTTGCTGAATGGATCTGAATCATCTTGAGAAGACTTCTGTGTTCTTAATTCAAAACCTACCATGGTGTTGGGTTGCTTTTAAAAATCACTTCAACTTAAAAATGAGGCTCATCACCCATATTTTAAAAAATTTTTAAAAATCTATTTCTCAATAAAATTTTAAAAATCTATTTCTCAATAAATAATTTTCTCATTCAGAAGGAATATGATAGGTGTGCTATTCTAAGAGTGAAAACCTTGATATCCTATGACTCAATCCTGGACATTCCTTACATGCTATATCTTCACAGTGAGCAGCTCACCATGGGTTGGGGGAACCAGATCTTCAGCACTGTCTTTTCTCTTTCCTCTGGTCCTGGGCATCTGCACAGTGGTCTTCATGGGAAACTCCTCCATGGTCCTTCTCATCTACCTGGATGCCCATCTCCACATCCCCTACTTCCTCCTCAGTCCCTCATGGACCTCATGCTCATCTGTACCACTGTCCACAAGATGGCTTTTAAATACTTTCCTGGCAGGAAATCCATCTCTCTGGCAGGCTGTGGGACCCAGATATTCTTCATGTCCCTGATGGGAGGTGAATGCTTCCTGTTGGCTGCAAAGGTGTATGACCTCTATGTGGCCATTTGCCAACCATTAGGATACCCAGTTCTCATGAACCAAAAAGTCTGTGGCCTCACAGCTGCTTCTTCCTGGGTCCTTGGTTCCCTTTGTGGTATAATTGAAGATGCAGTTGTTCTGTCCTTTCCATACCGTGGTTTGTGGGGAATATCCCACTTTTTCTGTGATGCCCCAGCCCTGCTCACCCCCCCACATGCATGGACACCTTGACATTAGAAAGGATAATGTTTTTCTGCCATATCCATTTGCTTCTATTCCCTGTAGCAATCATCATTGCTTCCTATGCTTGTGTGATTCTGGCTGTCCATTTGCATGGGGTCCTGGGAGGGTCACCACAAAGCTTTTGCCACCTGCTCCTCCCACCTCATGGTGGTCTTCATGTACTATGGAGCAGCCATGATCATCTATAAGTGGTCCATTTCTGACTGGTCTCCCAGGACAAAATGGCGTTGGCCTTCTACACCATCCTCACCCCCATGCTTGAAACCCTGCATCTACAGCCTGCACAACAGGGAAGTATCCAGGGCATTCATGAAGGTGCTAGGGAAGGGAAAACCTAGAGAGGGATTTGACTCTCCTTTCTACACATTCCTTGCTTAATATTTAATTTTATGAATTTTACCAATAAAGTTGATTAAAATTTTACACTGAAAAATTTACAATCAAATGCTTAAGATTTAAAATTGAAGAATATTGTACAGACTTGTTAAATATTTCTCTGTTTTCTTCTTGTGGCAAAACGATGTACAATTGTAAGTGAATATTTGTAGCAAGAGGAACTGCAGAACTACACGGTTTACTTTCACAAGAGCATATGAGAAATATTTGCCCATCACAATAAGCATTGTTTGCATTGATTAAACCTATTATGTCTTCTAACAAATTAGCATTTAACAAATAGTATTTTTATATATGCTGACCAAAAAATTCTCATGAGTCCAATTATACCTTAGGCTGATCAATTTGACAAAAAGTAAACAAATTAATTATAAGGTTATTAAAAACTAATTAAGCTTAACCAGATGGAGAAAAGAGCATTATTTTAATGATGATTGGCTATACTGAGATTGTCTTGTAATGGACACTATATTCCTTTAGACTGAAGTAGATTTGTTTCCACTTATTTCCTTCTATTACAAACTTTACTTATATACACAGGAGACTGAAATATCAACATGATTCTTTAAATTGTAGACTTACTCTCCTTAGATATTCTGATTCTCACTTTGAGTCAAACAGAGCAGGTGCCTGGAAATGTGGTCAATTTTTGTAGAAAAGTACAGATTTTCTGAAGTCCACAATTGAGTGTGAATTGTATGTGTAATGAAAGTATACAGGTATTTTCATGATGTTTGTATGGAATTTAATGCAATTCTGGAGATTTTTGTGTTGTTTAGGAAAAACCATTGTACTTTAATATGAATTTTAACTTTTTTCTTAAAACTGTTATAACATCCACACTGTATTTTTTCTTTCTTTTTTTATTGTAAACAAATGCGATGCATGTTGTTTCTCTGTACATGGAGTAATGGCATACCGTTTGTGTAATCATAAATTTACATAGGGTAATGTCGTTTGATTCAGTTATATTTTCCCTTCCCCCCACTTCTCCCACCCCTCAGAAACTGTGGTATATATATATATACAATGGAATATTACTCAGCCATTAAAGAATGATAAAATAATGACATTTGCAGGCAAATGTATTTGTTTCTTTTGGTATAAAAATATCCACCACCTGGGCACTCTGAAGAACAACCATGTGTCCTATTACAACTTATATTGGTCAGTGCCAATATTAACTAGAACTTCAGGTCAGTGTCTTACAATGTTGAAATCCAAGTGTTGCCTGGGATTCTAGATTCATGCAAAGTTCAGGCTCACTTTGTCTTTTTAACTTACTGCTGCACATTCACCACACACTGTTCCCATTTATATTCTGACATGCACATTCATGCTGCCAAATGAATACTCATATGAGGAGGTGTGGATTGCAAGGTTGATTTGTGATTACATGGTCAAATACCCTGAAATACAATTTTTAAATATCTTGTATATTTTGGAGGCTGTGAGAAAGTTGATAATGCAAGGAGGTAGGTGATATACAAAATCTAGAGATGATTTTCAAGAGAAAGGCTATAATGAGATGGTATATTTTATGGATGGAGACTGCCAAAATCCAGGCATGCTGATAAACACCTGTAGTTTCTGGCACAGAGAAAGAATTGAAATTTAGAGGTAGGGCACTTCCCTAGCAATTGTGAAGCCCTAGTATACTCAGTACAAGTAACAACAAAAAGCATTCTGCCATGTCTCATATTGTAATGACAAAGGGATCAGTAAAATGTGAACAAGAAAAAACAACAGTAGGAGGAAAAGGAAGGGCAGCAGTAGTATCAAGAGAAGAGGGTGGAGTTTCACTGTGTTCACAAAACAATAATTAAAGAAGGTAATATGTCCAACTTCGGGCCACTTGTGATTGAATCCCTAGGGGAACAAAATAGATGTTTAAAGCATGTATTTGAAAATATAACAATGAATAGTTTCTAACCTCAGGGATAATCTGAGGTTAGAAATTGAAATTTGAAAAACATTCCTATTAAGGAAAATATGAAGACATCACCAAGAAGGTAAAAGTAAGAAATACTGTTTTTAAAAATCCATTATGATCCTACCAAAATATGTACATTTGTATTAAAAAAATTAAACCTTGATGAAAGACATAAAAGAATAAACAAACAGAAGGTTATTCCAAGTTCATGTATAGAAAGATTCAATATTGTCAAGGTATCACTTTTTCCAAAGAGATTCATAATCTATAGATACAATCACAATCAAAATTCTTGAAAGTTATTTACATAAACTATTGTTAAAATTTATATGAAAGGTAGATGATATATAAGATCCCATATAATGCACTATTTGTGAAAAATACACAAAGAAGTAATGAAACATGCAGTCAACTGATTTAGAGCTGTGTAAATATAATCAACTGATTTTTTCACAAAGGAACAAATGTAAAATGGTCTTCAGAAGACCCACATAGTAAAGAAAGAGGATTGAGAGGAGAGAGAAGGGAAGGACAAGGAAGTACTGGGGAATGAAATTGTGCATAACCATGTTTGAATATACCACCATGATATATACACGAATATTATATCTGACATAGATTTATGAATGATCACACAAAACAATGACAATGCAAGTGTTAGACCAGGAAATCATATTAACAAAATGCTTATCCAGAATTACTGTTATATACAAAATACAAACAATAACTAAAATTGAAACAATGAGAAACTGAAGAGCCTATATACAAAATTGAGAACAATGTAAGACACCTCACCAGAGAACACACAGATGTCAAATAAGCATATGAACAATGCTCAGCATCATATGACATCAGGGGACTGCAAATAAAGCAACAGTAAAATATCACTACCAGTTAATTAAATATTGTGGCTTCAGTCTTAAAAATGTCTACACTAGATGCAGGGAAATTCATGCACCAACTGGAACTCTCACTGCTAACTGAATGAAAAATGGTACAACCATTTTGGAAGATGATTCAGAGATTTCTTAATAAACAAGACCTATTGATATCAAATACTCCAGTAATGACATTCCATGATATTTTTCCATGTAAATTGAAAATTTATGTTCTCATGAAAAGATTCACATGGGTCTTTATAATAGCTTTGCTCCTAATTACCAAATATAAAAGCAAAGAGGGTCTTCTGTGGGTGAATGCACAAATAAAAGATAGACTACTCATAAGTAAAACATTATTTAGTGCTAAAGAGAAATTCACCATCAATCCATATAAAGAATTTATGGGAACTCGAAATCTATCGTTTAAGTGAAAGTAATCAATCAGGGAAAAATAGCTGCATTCTGTATGATTCCAAAGATATGATATTCTGAAAAAGGCAAATTTTTGGAGATAGATTAATTATCTATTCTTGTCTGATGGATCTTAACAAGATTCCTAAGAACTCTAGCTCTGGTTTACCCTATGCAAACATGCCAGGCCCTGCACATGCATGCCGCCATATGGCTCTAATCTAGCAATGAGTTGGGATGCCTCAGCCGCCAACTTGGATTATCCCTATCAGTGAGTCTGCCATATTTAGTTTGGGCAGCTTCCTTCTGAGACACCTGCCAGAGACTAGAAGCTCATTATCAAGTTACCTACAGGTTAGCCATGACTGTTGCCACCAACATGGGATGTGACCACTTACAACCAGGGATAACAGCCATGACCTGAAAGATCATCACAAGGGCCCTACAGGCTTGTTTGCTTCTGATGTATTCCTGCTAGGTGTGCTAATGGCCACCATCTTTCTGCAGAGGCAGGAGAGAGGTTTGCAAAGGGTTGGTAGGTGGAAATAGGGTGTGAGGGCATCTTGATCCTGACTTTTACAGTCAACTAGCCTGGTATCCACTAGGATTCCAGAGACAACTTGGGAGTGCTTGTTGGGACCCAACATCAGTCTGGGTTCATGACTCCACTGAAAACTTGGTCCCACTGATTTGGCAACCAATAGAGCCCACTGGCTCCCCAATCCCATCTCCCAACCATTCCATAGCCACTAACCAACCCAATGCCTGCAGCTATATGACTGGCAACCGTTTTCAATGCCTAACCCTGAGTGGACCAATACAGAACTTCTTTGAAGATAGGCACACAGGTATGGGACTCAGTCCTCAGGACTCTGATCAGAGAGGTTCCAGATTGGATGTTGAAAGAGCCAAGGAAAGAGAGATAAAATTCAGAGACTAAATTATAGACCAGGAATTGCGGGCTCCACAACTGAGGGAAGGGGATAAGACCAGACTTCTGTGTCACATGAATTGACCCCAAAGCAGAGTCCTGGGTGCATTCTTCCCGAGGGACTGTCAATGGCTACACCCTGCCTACAGGAGTCTTGCTTCCAAGTCTAACGCTACCACCTTAGTAATGGTCATCATCCTGAAGTACAGTTAAAATGGCAAACTCTGGACAACCCCACCTAACAGAAGAAAATGGAGGCACAGAAGATATTGAACTCCAACAAAAACAATTGTTTAATTTTCCTTCAAGACTCTTTTTTCCCCATTTTTTTGTCTCTTCTAATTTCCCACTCTCACATCCCCATCATCTTTGAAATAAAGCACCTTTCATGCATCACACTACTGAAGACTTGGAGGTTTGAATAGTATATTACAGTTTTGTTGTAGATTTTTTTTGAAAATGTTTACAATTTTTAAATTTTTTATTTTTATTTTTTTACTCATTCTATTTTTCTCTTATTTATCTGCTTCCTTGGAGTCTCTTTTGCCCTTTTATCCTGCTAACAACCAACTTTTTTTGATTCTCCTGTCACTTTTCCTGTGATCTAGCACCTGTATATTCTCACTTCTTACCTCATCAATGTTACATCCTACACCCCTTCCCTATCCTCTTTGTCCACCATTAGAAATGGCAGACCTTATTGCAAATCAATTGTTTATGCTGTAGATAATAATTTCAAGCACATCATCTCTATTAATTGGGACAATACTACTAACATCTTAATAGGGGCTATTAGGTTTAAGGCTCCATATTTGTTGCATTAGGTATTGTTAATGTTGTTCTTCCCCTTAAAGGTGAGGTATTGGAAATCTGCAGGGGCCCTATAAATTTATAGGGATGAAACTGAAATATCTTGGATCTTAACTATTAGAGTAGAAGATTCATGACCAACATGAAAAAAACAAGGGAAGTAAGTGCCCCAAACAAACCAAGCTGCTATATGAATAGAATGCATTGACAGCATGGAAGAAGAAATATTAGAAAAGGAGATCAGAATGTACATAATTAAAATGATTCATGAAGTAAAAAATTTATGTAAGAGAGAAAATGCAGGCAACAAAAGATCAATAAAGATTTAAAGGAGCAAATACAGGAAGCAAAAGATTATTTCAAAAAAGAATAGAGATTCTGGGCTGGGGTTGTGGTTCATTGGTAGAGCACTCTCCTATCATGTGAGAGGCACTGGGTTCAATTCTCAGCACCACATATAAATAAAAAAAATAATAAAGGTCCACCTACAACCAAAAACATTTTTTTAAAAAGAACAGAGATTCTGAAAAAAAATCAACCAGAAATCCTCGAAAGAAAGAAAACAATGAACCAGATTTTAAAAACTCAATAAAGACCATCACCAATAGACTAGATCACTTGGAAGACAGAACTCAGATAATGAAGACAAAATATTTAATCATGAAAATAAAGTTGACCACATAGAGAAAGCAGAAAGAAAACATGAACAGAACCTCCAAGAATTATGGGATAACACGAAAAGACCAAATTTAAGAACTATTGGGATTCAGGAAAGCACGGAGATACAAACCAAAGGAATGAGCAGTATGTTCAATGAAATAATAGCAGAAAATTTCCCAAACCTGACAAATGAAATGGGAAATCAAATACAAAAGACTTTTCAGGACACCAAATGTACAAAATTACAACAGATTCACACCAAGGCACATTATAATGAAAATGTCCAACATACAAAATAAGGATAGAATATTAAAAGCTGTGAGAGGAAAGCATCTGATTACATATAGCAGGAAACCAATACAGATATAAGCAGATTTCTCAGCCCAGAGTCTAAAATCTAGTAGGACCTGAAACAATATATTCCAAGTTCTGAAAGAAAATTGATGCCAATCAAAAATCTTATATTCAGCAAAAGTAAGATTCAGACTTGATGACAAAATAAAAACCTTCCATGATAAACAAACGTTAAAAGAATTAACAAGTAGAAAACCTGCACTATAGAATATTCTCAGCAAAATATTCCATGGGGAGGAAAAAGAAACCAACAACAATAAAAGTCAGCAAAGCGAGGAACTTCACTAAGGTAAAAGCCAATCCAAGGAGACACCAGGCCAAGTTATAAACCAAAAGAAAGCCAAAATGACTGGGAATACAAATCACATCTCAAAAATAATTCTGAATGTCAATGACCTATACTCGTTAATCAAAACACATAGACTGGCAGATTGGATTTTAAAAAGAGACCCAACAATATGCTGCCTTCAAGAGACTCATCTCATATGAAAAGAAAACCACACACTGACAAAGAAAGAATGGGAAAAATATATCACTGCACAGGACTCAGTAATAAAACAGAGGTTTCCTTCCTCATATCAGATAAAGTGGACTGCAAGTCAAAGTTAGTTGAAAGGGAGAAAGGAAGTTATTTTCTTAAATAAATCAACACAAAAATTGTAAATATTTATGTCCCAAACAATGGGTAATCTACATACATCAAACAAATCCTCAATTTCAGGAATGAAATAAACCACAACACAATAACGCTGAGTGACTTTAACACACCTCTCTCACAACTAGATAGAACTTCCAAATAAAACTGAACAAAGATACACACCATAGAACTCAATAATACAATCAATAATTTAGACTTAACAGGCATATATAGAATATTCCATCAATGAGTGAATACTTTTTTTTTCTCAGAAGCCCATGAATTCTTCTCTAAAATAGACCATATGCTATGCCACAATGCAAATCAGCAAATATAAAAAAATAGAGAATCTACCTTGCATTCTATCAGATGATAAGGGAATGAAATTAAAAGTCAATGATAAAATAAAAAACGAAACTACTCCAACACCGGAAGTATAAACAGTATGCTACTGAATGATGTGTTGATAACAGAAGATGTCAGAAAGGAGATAAAAAAATTCTTAAAGGTAAATGGGAAAAATAATACAACATATCAAAATCTCTGGGACACTCTGAAAGAAGTACTATGAGGAAAATTCATTACATTTAGATCACTGAAAAAAGAATAAAAAGACAATAAATCAATGACCTAACATTACATCTCAAAGCCATAGAAAAAGAACTGATCAACTCCAAAAGTAGTAGAAGACCGGAAATAATTAAAATTAGAGCTGAAATTAATGAAATTTAAACAAAATAATCAATTGAAAAAAATTGACAAAACATAAAGTTGGTTCTCTGAAAAAAATAAATAAATTTAAAAACCTTAGGCATATTTACAAAGAGAAGGAGAAAGAAAACTATAATTACTAAAATTTGGGATGAAAAAGGAAATACCATGACAGAAAATACTGAAATACAAAACATAGTCCAAAACTATTTTGAAAATCTGTGTTCCAACAAAATAGAAAATCTTGAAGACATCAACAGGTTTCTAAAGACATATGATCCACTCCAACTGAATCCGGAGGTCATATCCAATTTAAATAGATCAATTTCAAAAAATGAAATAGAAGAAGTAATCAAAAGCCTACCAACAAATAAAAGTCCAGGACCAGATGGATTCTCAACCGAGTTCTACAAGACTTTCAGAGAAGAGCTCATTCCAATACTCTTCAAAGTATTCCATGAAATAGAAGAGGAGGGGACCCTTCTAAACTCATTCTATGAAGCTAATATACCCCTGACACCAAAACCAGGCAGAGACACATCAAGGAAAGAAAATTTTAGACCAGTATCTCTAATGAACATAGGTGCAAAAATTCTCAACAAAATTTTAGAAAATTGCATACAAAACATATTAAAAAGATAGTGCAACACGATCAAGTGGGTTTTAGCCCAGGGATGCAACATTGGTTCAACATCCAGAAAACAATAAATGTAATTCACCATATCAGCAGACTTAAAGTTAAGAATCATATAATTTTTTCAATAGATGCAGAAAAAGCATTTGATAATATACAGCACCCCTTTCATGCTCAAAACAATAGAAAAAATAGGGATAGTAGGAAATTTCCTCAACATTGTAAAGGCTATCTATGCTAAGCCTATGGTAAATATCATTTTAAATGGAAAAAACTGAAAGCACTCCTCCTTAGTACTGGAACAAGGAAGGGATGCCCTCTCTCATCACTTCTATTCAACATCATCCTTGAACCTCTAGCCAGAGCAATTAGAGAAACCAAAGAAATTAAAGGGATATGAATAGGAAAAGAAGAACTCAAACTATCCCTATTTGCCAATGACATGATTCTATATTTAGAGGAGCCAAAAATTCCACCAGAAAACTTCTACAACTTATAAATGAATTCAGTAAAATATCAGGATATAAAATCAATGCTCATAAATCTAATGCAATTTTATTCTCTGAAAGAGAATTTAGGAAAACTACTCCATTCAAAATAGCTTCAAAAAATAAATTAAAATACTTGGGAATCAATCTCACAAAAGAGGTGAAAGACCTCTAAAATGAGAACTATAGAACACCAAAGAAAGAAATTAAAGAAAACCTTAGAAGATGGAAAGATCTCCCATGTTCTTGGATAGGCAGAATTAATAATGTCAAAATGGCCATACTACCAAAAGTGCTATACAGACTCAATGCAATTCAAATTAAAATCCCAATGATGTACCTCACAAAAATAAAGCAAGCAATAATGAAATTCATTTGGAAAAATAAGAGACCCAGAAGAGCTAAAGCAATCCTTGGCAGGAAGAGTGAAGCAGGTGGAATCACAATACCAGAAATTTAACTATACTACAGAGCAATAGTTAAAAAACAGCATGATTTTGGCACCAAAATAAACAGGTGGATCAGTGGTATAGAATAGAGGACACAGAGACAAACCCAAATAAATAGTTTTCTTATACTAGACAAAGGTGCCAAAAACATATAATGGAGAAAAGATAGCCTATTCAACAAATGGTGCTGGGAAAACTGGAAATCCATATGCAGCAGAATGAAACTAAACCCCTATCCCTCACTCTACACAAAACTCAAGTCAAAATGGATCAAGAACCTCGGAATCAGACCAGAGATCTTGCAACTTATAGAAGAAAAAGTAGGTCCAAATCTTTATCATGTCAACTTAGGATCAGAATTCCTTAACATGATTCCCAAAGCACAAGAAATAAAAGTAGGAATCAATAATTGGGATATATTCAAACTAAAAAGCTTTTTCCCAGCAAAGGGAACTATCAGCAATGTGAAGAGAGAGCCTACAGAGTGGGAGAAAATCTTTGCCACTCATACTTCAGATAGAGCACTAATTTCCAGAATCTATAAAGAACTCAAAAAACTCTACACCAAGAATACAAATAACCCAATCAACAAATGGGCTAAGGCAATGAACAGGCACTTCACAGAAGAAGATGTACAAGCAATCAACAGATATATGAAAAAATGTTCAACATCTCTAGTAATAAGAGAAATGCAAATCAAAGCTACTTTGAGATTCCATCTCACCCCAATTAGAATGGCAATTATCAAGAACACAAGCAAAAATAGGTGTTGGAGAGGATGTGGGGAAAAGTAACACTCATACATTGCTGGTGTGGTTGCAAATTAGTGCAGCCACTCTGGAAAACAGTGTGGAGATTCCTTAGAAAACTTGGAATGGAACAACTATTTGACCCAGCTAGCCCACTCCTTGACCTATACCCAAAGGATTTAAAGTCAGCATTGTGCAGTGATGCAGCCACATCAATGTTCATAGCTGCTCAATTCACAATAGCTACATTGTGGAACCAACCTAGACACCCTTCAATTGACGAATGGATAAAGAAACTGTGGTATATATGCACAGTGGAATATTACTCAGCCATAAAGAAGAATAAAATTATGAAATTTCAGGCAAATGGATGAAGTCGAATATCATGCTAAGTGAATCACAATTACTTAAAAATAAATATAGGCACTCCGGCGGTGGGCCCCGCCCACACAGCCAGCTTCTCCAGGCTCTCGGAACGGAACTGGCCCGCTAGTGAGAGCCTGTCTGAACAGAGCAGGTTCCGAGTCCCGGAGCCCCTGCAGTGCAGTGTACTCCTGCAAAGAACCAGCGGAGAGCCTCGATCTGCAGTCAGCCTCAGGGATAAGGGCAGGGCAGCCGGAGACCTCTTCAGGCGGCTCTGCCCACTCCGGCTGCGGGCTCTCTTCACGGGGCGATCCAAGATGGCGGCCTAGAGGGAGACTGCACCTCCGGTCGCTCCACAACCCAGGAGTTAAGAAGGGGAGGCATTGAGAGACTCGGACTGAAGTGGAGCCACGGGTGAGTCTGCCCACTGGGTAAAGCTCGGCCCGGGTGGCAGGCCCAGATAGAGGTGGCTTATCGGAGCCGGGCAGGGCAGCTAGAGTCATCCACAGGCAGTCCTGCGCACTCCGGCGGTGGGCCCCGCCCACACAGCCAGCTTCTCCAGGCTCTCGGAACGGAACTGGCCCGCTAGTGAGAGCCTGTCTGAACAGAGCAGGTTCCGAGTCCCAGAGCCCCTGCAGTGCAGTGTACTCCTGCAAAGAACCAGCGGAGAGCCTCGATCTGCAGTCAGCCTCAGGGATAAGGGCAGGGCAGCCGGAGACCTCTTCAGGCGGCTCTGCCCACTCCGGCTGCGGGCTCTCTTCACGGGGCGATCCAAGATGGCGGCCTAGAGGGAGACTGCACCTCCGGTCGCTCCACAACCCAGGAGTTAAGAAGGGGAGGCATTGAGAGACTCGGACTGAAGTGGAGCCACGGGTGAGTCTGCCCACTGGGTAAAGCTCGGCCCGGGTGGCAGGCCCAGATAGAGGTGGCTTATCGGAGCCGGGCAGGGCAGCTAGAGTCATCCACAGGCAGTCCTGCGCACTCCGGCGGTGGGCCCCGCCCACACAGCCAGCTTCTCCAGGTTCTCGGAACGGAACTGGCCCGCTAGTGAGAGCCTGTCTGAACAGAGCAGGCTCCGAGTCCTGGAGCCGCTGCAGTGCAGTGTACTCCTGCAAAGAACCAGCGGAGAGCCTCGATCTGCAGTCAGCCTCAGGGATAAGGGCAGGGCAGCCGGAGACCTCTTCAGGCGGCTCTGCCCACTCCGGCTGCGGGCTCTCTTCACGGGGTGATCCAAGATGGCGGCCTAGAGGGAGACTGCACCTCCGGTCGCTCCACAACCCAGGAGTTAAGAAGGGGAGGCATTGAGAGACTCGGACTGAAGTGGAGCCACGGGTGAGTCTGCCCACTGGGTAAAGCTCAGCCCGGGTGGCAGGCCCAGATAGAGGTGGCTTAGCAGAGCCGGGCAGGGCAGCTTGAGTCTTCCCAAGGTAGTCTTCCACACTCCGGCAGTGGGCTCTTCCCACACGGCCAGCTGCACGGTGCAGGCCCACAGTGAGAGCATTTCCGCACAGAGCCAGTTCCAAAACGTGGAACCAGTAGGGGGCTAGGGGCAGTATTCTTCGAATGAGCTGCTTTATCAGACTCCTCCAAGACATCAGGCTACTGAAGGCTGGGAGGTGATACACTGGAAATCTACTGGGACACTATAAGCCAATAGTGGAAAACTGCAATATCTCAGGGTCCCACTGACAACTGACCATTATGAGAAAACAAGGGAAGAAAATGTCCCAAACAAACCTAGATACTACATCAATAAAACCCAACGACAGCACAGCAGAAGAAATGTCAGAAAGGGAGTTCAGAATGTACGTAATTAAAACGATCAGGGAAGCTAATGAGGAGATGAAAGAGCAAATGCAGGCATTGAAGGAGGAGATGAAAGAGCAAATGCAGGCATTAAATGATCGCACCAATCAACAGTTAAAAGACCAAATACGGGAAGCAAGAGATCATTTCAATAAAGAGTTAGAGATACTGAAAAAAAACCAAACTGAAATCCTTGAAATGAAGGAAACAATAAACCAAGTTAAAAACTCCATAGAAAGCATAACCAATAGGATAGAACACCTGGAAGACAGAACCTCAGACATTGAAGACAAAATATTTAACCTTGAAAACAAAGTGGAACAAACAGAGAAGATGGTAAGAAATCATGAACAGAATCTCCAAGAACTATGGGATATCATGAAAAGGCCAAATTTGAGAATTATTGGGATTGAGGAAGGCTTAGAGAAACAAACCAAAGGAATGAACAATCTATTCAATGAAATAATAACAGAAAATTTCCCAAATCTGAAGAACGAAATGGAAAACCAAGTACAAGAGGCTTATAGAACTCCAAACATACAAAATTACAACAGACCCACACCAAGGCACATTATTATGAAAATACCTAACATACAAAATAAAGACAGAATTTTAAAGGCCGCGAGAGAAAAGAATCAAATTACATTCAGAGGGAAACCAATAAGAATATCAGCAGATTTTTCAATCCAGAACCTAAAAGCTAGAAGGGCCTGGAACAACATATACCAAGCCCTGAAAGAAAATGGATGCCAACCAAGAATCTTATACCCAGCAAAACTTACCTTCAAATTTGACGATGAAATAAGATCCTTCCATGATAAACAAAAGCTAAAGGAATTTACAAAAAGAAAGCCAGCATTACAGAACATTCTCAGCAAAATATTCCATGAGGAAGAGATGAAAAACAACGATGCAAATCAGCAACAGGAGGCGCTAGCCTAAAGGAATAGCCAAATAAAGGAGAAACCAAATCATGCCAAAAACAAATATGAGTCAATTGACTGGGAATACAAATCATATCACAATAATAACCCTGAATGTTAATGGCCTGAATTCATCAATCAAAAGACACAGACTGGCAGATTGGATTAAAAAGAAAAATCCAACAATATGCTGCCTGCAAGAGACTCACCTCATAGAAAGAGACACCCATAGACTAAAGGTGAAAGGATGGGGAAAAACATACCATGCACACGGACACAGCAAAAAAGCTGGAGTATCCATCCTCATCTCAGATAATGTGGACTTCAAACCAAAACTAGTCAGAAGGGATAAAGAAGGACATTACATGCTGCTTAAGGGAAGCATAAATCAGCAAGACATAACAATCATAAATATCTATGCCCCGAACATTGGCTCATCCACGTACGTCAAACAAATCCTTCTCAATTCCAGAAACCAAATAGACCACAACACAATAATACTAGGCGATTTTAACACACCTCTCTCACCACTGGATAGATCATCCAAACAAAAATTGAATAAAGAAACTATAGATCTCAACAACACAATCAGCAATTTAGACTTAACGGACATATATAGAATATACCATCCAACACAGAATGAATACACTTTCTTCTCAGCAGCACATGGATCCTTCTCTAAAATAGACCATATTTTATGCCACAAAGCTACTGTTAGTAAATACAAGAAGATAGAGATACTACCTTGTACTCTATCAGATCATAATGGATTGAAATTAGAAATAAATGACAGAATAAAAAACAGAAACTTCTCCAATACCTGGAGACTAAATAATACACTATTATATGATGAATGGATAACAGAAGACATCAGGAGGGAAATAAAAAAATTCTTAGAAGTAAACTGAGAACAAAGACACATCATATCAAAATCTCTGGGACACTATGAAAGCAGTACTTAGAGGAAGATTTATTTCATGGGGTGCATTCAAAAAAAGAAGTAGAAATCAACAAATAAAGGAGTTAACACTACAGCTCAAAGCACTAGAAAAAGAAGAGCAGACCAATACCAAAAGTAGTAGAAGACAGGAAATAGTTAAAATCAGAGCCGAAATCAACGAAATCGAAACAAAAGAAACAATCGGAAAAATTAATAAAATAAATAGTTGGTTCTTTGAAAAAATAAATAAAATTGATAAACCCTTAGCCACACTAACAAAGAGAAAGAGGGAGAAAACTCAAATTACTAAAATTCGGAATGAACAAGGAAACATCACAACAGACACGAGTGAAATACAAAACATAATTAGAAGCTATTTCGAAAATCTATACTCCAACAAAACAGAAAACCTTGAAGACATCAACAAATTTCTAGAGACATATGAACTACCTAAACTGAACGAGGAGGACATACACAACTTAAATAAACCAATTTCAAGCAATGAAATAGAAGAGGTCATCAAAAGCCTACCAACAAAGAAAAGTCCAGGACCAGATGGGTTCTCAGCCGAGTTCTACAAAACCTTTAAAGAAGAGCTCATTCCAATACTCCTCAAACTATTCCATGAAATAGAAGAGGAGGGAACCCTACCAAACTCGTTCTATGAAGCCAATATCACCCTGATACCTAAACCAGACAGAGACACATCAAGGAAAGAAAATTTCAGACCAATATCCTTAATGAACATCGATGCAAAAATTCTCAACAAAATTTTAGCAAATCGCATACAAATATATATTAAAAAGATAGTGCACCACGATCAAGTGGGTTTTATCCCAGGGATGCAAGGTTGGTTCAACATTCGGAAATCAATAAATGTCATTCACCATATCAACAGACTTAAAGTTAAGAATCACATGATTATTTCAATAGATGCAGAAAAAGCATTTGATAAAATACAGCATCCCTTCATGCTCAAAACACTAGAAAAAATTGGGGTAATGGGAACATTCCTAAACATTATAAAGGCCATCTACGCTAAGCCCATGGCTAATATCATTCTAAATGGTGAAAAACTGAAAGCGTTCCCCCTTAAAAACTGGAACAAGGCAGGGATGCCCTCTTTCACCGCTTCTATTCAACATCGTCCTTGAGACTCTAGCCAGAGCAATCAGACAAACCAAAGAAATTAAAGGGATACGAATAGGAAAAGAAGAACTCAAACTATCCCTGTTCGCTGATGACATATATTTAGAGGAACCTGGAAATTCCACCAGAAAACTTTTAGAACTCATAAGTGAATTCAGTAAAGTAGCAGGTTACAAGATCAATGCTCATAAATCCAATGCATTTTTATACATAAGTGATGAATCTTCAGAAAGAGAAATTAGGAAAACTACCCCATTCACAATAGCATCGAAGAAAATAAAATACTTGGGAATCAATCTCACAAAAGAGGTGAAAGACCTCTACAATGAGAACTACAGAACACTAAAGAAAGAAATTCAAGAAAACCTTAGAAGATGGAAAGATCTCCCATGTTCCTGGATAGGCAGAATTAATATCGTCAAAATGGCTATACTACCTAAAGTTCTATACAGATTCAATGCAATTCCAATTAAAATCCCAATGATGTACCTCGCAGAAATAGAGCAAGCAATTATGAAATTCATCTGGAAGAATAAAAAACCTAGAATAGCTAAAGCAATCCTCAGTAGCAAGAGCGAAGCAGGGGGTATTGCAATACCAGATCTTCAACTCTACTACAAAGCAATAGTAACAAAAACGGCATGGTATTGGTACCAAAATAGACAGGTAGATCAATGGTACAGAATAGAGGACATGGACACAAACCCAAATAAATACAATTTTCTCATACTAGACAAAGGTTCCAACAATATGCAATGGAGAAAAGATAGCCTCTTCAACAAATGGTGCTGGGAAAACTGGAAAACTATATGCAATAGAATGAAACTAAACCCCTATCTCTCACCCTACACAAAACTCAACTCAAAATGGATCAAGGACCTCGGAATCAGACCAGAGAACCTACATCTTATAGAAGAAAAAGTAGGTCCAAATCTTCAACTTGTTGGCTCAGGATCAGATTTCCTTAACAGGACTCCCATAGCACAAGAAATAAAAGCAAGAATAAACAACTGGGATAGATTCAAACTAAAAAGCTTTCTGTCAGCAAAGGAAACTATCAGAAATGTGAAGAGAGAGCCTACAGAGTGGGAGAATATCTTTGCCAACCATACCTCAGATAGAGCGCTAATTTCCAGAATCTATAAAGAACTCAAAAAACTCTACACGAAGAATACAAATAATCCAATCAACAAATGGGCTAAGGAAATGAACAGACACTTCACAGAAGAAGATGTACAAGTAATCACCAGATATATGAAAAAATGTTCAACATCCCTAGTAATAAGGGAAATGCAAATCAAAACTACCCTAAGATTTCATCTCACCCCAATTAGAATGGCGATTATCAAGAATACAAGCAACAATAGGTGTTGGCGAGGATGTGGTGAAAAAGGAACACTCATACATTGCTGGTGGGGTTGCAAATTAGTGCAACCACTCTGGAAAGCAGTGTGGAGATTCCTCAGAAAGCTTGGCATGGAAACACCATTTGACCCAGCTATCCCACTCCTTGGCCTATACCCAAAGGACTTAAAAGCAGCATACTACAGAGATACAGCCACATCAATGTTCATTGCTGCTCAATTCACCATAGCCAGATTGTGGAACCAACCTAGATGCCCTTCGGTTGATGAATGGATAAAGAAACTGTGGCATATTTATACAATGGAATATTACTCCGCAATGAAGAATGATAAAATTATGGCATTTGTAGGCAAATGGTCGAAATTGGAGAATATCATGCTAAGTGAGATAAGCCAATCTCAAAAAACTAAAGGACGAATGATCTCGCTGATAAGCGGATGAGGACATATAATGGGGGGTGGGACGGGCTAGCATTAGGTTTAGGGTTAGGTTTAGAGTTAGGCTAAGGAGAGCGGTAAGAATGAAGGAAAGAAGGACTGTGTAGAGGGAAAAGAGGGGTGGGAGGGGTGGGAGGGGTGGGAGGGGTGGAGGGGAGGGGAAAAATATAATAAACATCATTACCCTATGTAAACGTAAAAAAAAATAAATAAATAAAAAAAATATATATATAATAAGTAAATACAATTGGAAATGACTTCTTTTTTATAATTTATTTATTTTGCTTCATTGTAAACAAATGGGGTACAACTTGTTGCTCTGGTAGTACACAAAGGAATTGCACCATTTGTGTAATCATACATGTACATAGGGTAATGATGTTTGTCTCGTTCTGTTATTTTTCCTTCCCTCCAACCCTCCCACCTCTCTTTTTCCTCTATATAATCCATCCTTCCTCCATTTTTGCTTCCTTCCCACCCCCCATTATGTATCATCATCTAATTATCAGAGATATCATTCCACCTTTCGTTTTTGGGAATTGGCTTATCTCACTTAGCATGATCATCTCCAACTTCATCCATTTGCCTACAAATTCCATAATTATATTCTTCTTCATGGCTGAGTAATACTCCATTGCTTCAGGTGAGCAGCTGGGAACTGAGAATACAGCTTTGTGGCCACCCTGGTATAGAGGTCACACAACTGAATAGGGACATCAGAAGTCACACGAGATCTAAGTAGCACGTTTTCCTGTGAGGAATTGTGCCTGGCAGTGTTCAATGTGGATGAAGGGGTAGCTATCAAGTGCCAGGGGATCTTACAGTTGTCACTAAGCACCTAATGTCACATGCTGGCTAGAGGAAGGAAACCTCCAGTAGAATTATGACCCCTTCTCTATGGGGCATAGCAGTTTTACTGACATGTATTACCCATGCCAAAAAATTACCCATTTAAAGTGTAAAATTCAATGTTTCTTAGTATATTCCCAGAGTGTAGCAATAATTGAAATTATTTTACATCTTTATTACCCCCAATTCTTCATTATTCCCAGTCAACCTCCACCCTACACCACCAATTTATGCAAACACTGATCCACTTCTCATCTCCACAGATTTGAACACTCCAGATCACTCTTATAAACAAGGTTATTAGTATTACAGGGCTGGTCTATTTTTCTACCATATGGATAAAATATGTTTTGTTATTGTTCCATCAATTAATGTACCTTTGCTCTGGGCTTATTATCTATTGTTATGAAAATGTGTACAGATTTTTGGGTAAAAATGTGTTTTCATTTACTTTTGGTATATAACTAGGAGTAGAATTAGGAAGTCCTATGGTAACTCTATGTCTAACTCTTTGAAAAATTACCAGATTACTTTTCAAGTCATACTCTCTTTCACATGGTCTTATTTAAAGGAGTACTTTACATACCAACCAGTAGTGTATGGCGACGTAATTGTTCCACATTCTCACAAACACTTGGTTTTACTCCTATTTTGAATAAAGTGATTCTGATGTGTGTTGGTATCCATCTGTAGTGTTCATTTTCTATGTCCCTGATAATGAATGATGTGGTGAATGCCATGTATGTACCTATCAGTCAGTTGTATATATATATTTACAGGAAAACGTATACTAGGTAATTTGTTTATTTTTAAATCTGGTTATGTATCTTTTCCTTATTAAGGTTTAAATGTTCTTTATAGTCCTAGATATTAGATTATAATAACACATGTTACAATTATTTTTCCTATACAGTAGACACTTTTTAATATTTTTATGATGTTCTAAACACAAAAACTTTAATCCCCTACATCGTTTTACTTTTTCTTTTATTTATCTATTTATTTAATTTTGCTTAAGCTTATATCAAAAACTTATTTCCAAATTCAAAGAAATAAGTATTTCTTTATATTTTCTTCTAAGGTCTTCAGAGTTTAAGCATTCTGTCTCAGATAGTTGATCCACTTTGAGCTATTTTTATGTATGGTATGTGATACAGATGCAAATTTACTTTTTTCCATGTGAATAACCAGTAGTCTCACTGCAAAAACACACAATTTACTTGTGTCAACATATTTATTAAAAATCACATATATCACTGGTCATGGTGTTGCACACCTGTAATCCCATCAGCTCAGGAGGCTGAGGCAGAAAGATTGCAAGTTCAAGGCCAGCCTCAGCAACTTAGCAAGGCCCTGTCTCTAAAAATGTAAAAAGAGTCTAGAGATGTGACTCAGTTGTTAATCATCCCGAGGTTCAATCCCTAGTACAAGAAATAAAACAATCACACACACATCCCCATATATATATATATGTATGTTTATCATTATATCTAATTGATCTTCATAATTATTTTTACAGCAGAACCAAAGAATCATAAGTACTCTATGTTTGTTGTAAGTTTTAAAATTGATGTGTGAGCACTATGAATTTGTTAACCTTTTGTTCAGAATTGATTTTGCTACTTGAATCTTTCACAAACTTTATGCTAAACTTGTCAATTTCTGCAAAATAATCAGACGGAAATGTGATGTTTGTATAGTTTAACATGAGACATATTTTCTACTTGATAATGTCATACATTCTATAAACATGGTATATCTTTCCATTTCTTTGGTTATTCTTTAATTCCTCTAAAAGGATTCCTTTTTTCAGAGTATAAATTTGCATGTCTTTAGTTAACATTTTCCTGAACATTTTATTATTTTAAAAATTATTAGTAGATTTTTTTCTATGTTGGGGATTGAATCCACTGAGCTATACTCCCAATCCTGAAATTATTTTTGTAATTTCTTAGTTCATTCATTGCTAGAACATAGACATATTCTTGAGTTTTGTATATTGATTTTCTATTCTTAAATTTTACCAAACTCATTAATTAGTAGTAATATATCTGAGTGTTCTCTTCTTATTTGATTCTATTGATGCAGCTTATTTAATAATAATACTGTATGGTCAGTGCTACTGAACCAATTATAACATGCCTGAACCCAGACACGTATGGATAATTCCAACATTTTAGAAAAGTGGGAATAATTTCTTCCTTTTTTATTGTTTATTCTATTTAGTTATACATGAAAACAGAATGCATTTTGATTCATTGTACACAAATGGAGTGCTACTTCTCATTTTTCTGATTGTTCACAATGTAGACTCATACCATTCATGTAATCATACATGTACATAGGGTAATGATGTCTGTCTCATTTCACAATCTTTCCTTCCCCATGCCCCCACTCCTCCCCTCATTTCCCTCTACACAATCCAACATTCCTCCATTCTTTCCTTACTCCCTCTCCTCCATTATATATCAACATTCACTATCAGAGAAAACATTTTGTCCTTGTTTTGTTGGGATTGGCTTATTTCACTTAGCAAGTTATTCTCCAACTCCATCCATTTACCTGCAAATGCCATCATTTTATTCTTTATTCTGTGTATGTGTGTGTGTGTGTATGTATGTGTGTGTGTGTAGTGTGTATATATATATATATATATATATATATATATATATATCTCACAGTTTCTCTATCCATTCATTTATTGAAGGGCATGTAGGCTAGTTCCACAACCTAGCTATTGTGAATTGAGTTGCTATAAATGTCAATGTGACTGTGTAAATGAAATATGTTGATTTTAAGTCCTTCAGGTGTAGGTCAAGGAGTGGGATAGCTGTGTCAAAAGGTGGATCCATTCCAAGTTTTCTGAGGAACTTTCATACTGCTTTCCAGAATGGCTGCCCCAATCTGCAGTCCCACCTGCAATGTATGAGTGTACCTTTTCCCCCACATCTTCACCAATCCTATTAACACACACTAGAGACTCTAAGCATTAAGGTAAAAAGTTTTAAAAGGTAAGAGAAATACGCAAAGAAAAAATTCACAAGAGAAACTAAGAATACTTAGAGAGGAAAATGCAATACAACATGATACCAACTGACTTCCTGTCATTTTGATTGATACTGCATTGACTATGTAGATTAGCTGGAAAATACTGCATCTTAACAACATTGAATCTTCCTATTTATGAATTTACTTCATGAATTCTCCATTTACTTAGCTTTCCTTAGATTTTTCCATTGAAACTTTAAATAGGTATTATAATTCTTTTGTTAAATTCATACCTACACATTTTTGGACATATTGTAAATGAAATTATGTTTCTAATTTTATATTTTAATTTTCATTACTGACATATCAGAAGACAACTCACGTTTGTATATTAATCTTGAATCCTGAAACTTGCTGTGATTCTTCATTATAATTCATTTTTCCAAGAGGTATTTTTTTGCTGTTGTTGTTTTATGATCATTTGATAATTTATGCATTGGAAATTGTTCACTGTAAAAAATTTAGGTTTTTTTCTTTTATTTTTTATTTGTTCTAATTAGTCATACATGACAGTAGAATGAATTTTGCCACATTAAACAAAAATGGAGTATAACTTCAAAAATTTCATTTTATGTCTTTCCTCACATACATATCATTTCTTTACTTGTCTTATTGCATTTTCTAGAACTTTTGGTGTAATATATGGAAATGGTGAAAGTGGACATTTTTTCTTTTCACTTAGTCTTAGACAGAAAATACCATTTACTAACTTTAATTATGTTTTTTGTATAGGATAGTGATTGAATTTTACTTCTAGAGTTTTGAAAGATTTTTAAACTCATGAATGCTTTTTATTTTGTCAAATGTTTTTCTGATTTTGTTATATAATCTTTTGTTATGATTTTAGCCTGCTTATATTCAGGCTCATTAATTTATACTGAAATATCAAACTGGTCTTGAATGCCTTTAATAAATCATCCCATTGGGTTGTGTACTGTTAAATGAGTCAACTTCCCCTTACTGTAACAAAATACTTGAGATAATCAAATTTAAAGAGAAATGACTTGGTTTTGCCCACAGATTCTGAGGTCTCAGTCCATCCTCTGCTGCTCTCATTGCATTAGTGCCTAAAATGGAGCAGCACATCATGGTAAGACCATGTGATGTAGCCCATTAACTGCATGGCTCATAGTAAAGAGAGACAGACAGAAAGAGATCAAGGTCCTGCCATTCTCTGCAAAAGAATATCTTCAATGACATCAATCCTTCCACCTAGGTTCCACCTTTTAAATTTTCTACCATATTCTAATAGTACATAGCTATGGAAAATTCTTTTATAACTGGATGTTTCTGGAGCCATTCCATAGCATGTACAATTATTTTTACATATTTACATATTGGATTTCCTAAAATGTTAAATTCACCAAACTCTGCCAAGGTCATATGTACAAAACTGGGATTGTTTTGTTACTGCAATGAAGCCCAAGAAGATACAAATGCCCAGCACATTCCATGAAAAAAAAATCGGCTCCTCAGTGGTAGTGAAACTTTATCTGCCTCTTCCACAGACTTTTAGTGCTTAATTTAAGCAGTCTGAGTTCTAGTCACTATAGAATAAAGGGTGAAGGGGAGAAGAGAAGTAAAATGTAACCCCTGAGATGTGGCATGCATTTGTGCCAGTACTTTCCCTTAGTGAAGCCTTCATGTAATCTGCAATGTAAGCTCTTCTGTTTATTTCATAATCAAGTATTTAGATTTCTTATTAAAACTTAGAATAAAAGTAGAATAATAGATAAGATTTTATGTCACTATCTATGAAACAGAGTAAACTTAAGGAATTTTTTTTCCTTTTTCATTTTTGTCTTGTAGTTAGAGGTCAATTCAGCAGACTCTTATTAAGGCAAAATTTCAGGGAAACCAGATACTTAAGCAATAATGTAGACTGGAGATTGCATTTAGTCCCAATAGTAGCTGAGACCATATTCCTAGTTGCATGAGAAATCCATGGTCCATGGAAGCTTTGCATTCAATTTGGGGATTTTTCATTCTGTCTTCTTCAAAGCAAGCCAGCTTTAGAAAATAAATAAATACACTGCTAGCAAATTCCCAGAGTTCGACAACCAGAAGCCCTACTGAGAGAAGTTTTATCATTAGGAACTAGACCGCTTCGTGGAGCAGAAAACTTGCAGCAATGGAAGTGTGGGCTCCCTGTGGACACACTGGCATCTTGACCAGGTGGGAGAAGCCACACAGACGCTCTGGTAGGGAAACTGAAATGAGCCTGCAGAACTGTTTGGGAAGCAGAATACAGGCTGCATTGGTGAGGGAAGGACACAGTGTAGGTAACACTGTCCTCTTTGACAAGAAGAGAGACCATTATGGGTGGTATGGTGAGGAGTCAGTTCTGAAAGTGCTGGGACAGGGTCACAGACTGCTCAGTTCCTGTGCCTCCAACTCCAGAACAGAGTCTACTTCTTTGTTTGTCCCTGCTTACAACAAGAGACAACCTGTGTGTACTGCAGGGCTTGGAAATTTGCCACACTCCCTAGGTGCACAGAGTGAAGTCTTTGGTGCTAAGCATACACCCATCCTGTGAGTCCCACCTAGTGCTGGAGTTGAGCTTGTGAGATGAGCATTCCTTGGCTTAGATATGCACCCCACCCCCCGCATCACACACTGAAGTCTCTGGAGTTGAAATAGGCCCATATCACAGGGCCACATGTGACATTGCTAAGCTGATAAGAAGGCATTCCTGTGTCCTAGACACTTCCCAGGACATCATAGATTGAGGTCTGATGAGCTGGACATGGGCCTCTGTGGTGGTTTATGCCTAAACCAGTTCAGAAAGGTTCACTGTGGCTCAGACATTGACCACCCCACCACGTGTGCAGGCTCAGGGCCTCTGGAACCAGTGTCCACACACTTGGAAAGTCATGCATCCAAGCAAACCTCTCAACTAGGAGGAATTGACTCTTTTTTCTTTGTACTTTTCCTGTATCTATTCCACCATTATTTTCATTTTGCTCTTTTTTATTAATTTTTTTCTTTAATCTTATTTTCATTCTTTATTATGTACTAATAAAATTTCCATTCTTCTCAAGTCACATTTTCAGACTTTATTAATTTTATTTTTATTAATTTTTTACTTTTTCATTTATTATATGATATTTTACTGCCCACTTTTCCCATAGTCACTAGTGTTGTAGTTGTGGTTTTAAATCGATTGCTGTTCTAAATCTATAAGGGTGGTTTTCTTTGTGGGTATTACTGTCATAGAGCCCAGGTTTGTTCTCCATTAGCAGGCATTTCATTTCCTCCTGAGCAGTTAAGGAGACAGAGACGGATCTCATGTGAAAACTCACAACAGGCCTATGGGATGATGATATCAAGAAAAAGGGCATGGGGGAAGCCACAGTTTCCCTCTTGGGACACCAAAACCCACATGGCTCCTACTGGTCCTGGAACTCAGACCTAACCACAGGAACACTAGGGATCCACAGAGACCACACATGGCAGGAGAATACTAACAATTTTGAGAACTGTTTTATGTTCATTTTACCAAAAAGTGTATGAAACAGAGCAGCACAGTAATATAAATTTACCTGCATATAAAAAGAGAGTTGAATCTATATTTATGATAAAATGGGACAAGTTAAGTTCAACTATTCTCAGGGATGAAATTAATCATTGTGAACTAATTTTTTCAGGTGAAGTGGGTCTCACTGAGCTTGTTGCTTTTTTAAACCTCTCTACATATCCACCCTCCATTTTCCCTGTCTAGTCTCATTGAGTTTAAGAGTTGATTCTTAGGCTTTCACAACTTAGCTAGTACTGGTTGCAATAATAAACTTCCAAGTAATCTGGTGACAAAAATTGACTTATCATAAGCAAAAACTATCAGTAAACAGAAAAAAAGGTAGTGAACTAAAAAGGTTTTATAGGATAAACATTTATATGATAACTGCACTTGGAGAATTATCCTAAAGAGATTGAAAAGAAGATTTCAAATTAGGCATGCCAGTCAAATATAATTTACCCATTGATACACAGAACTAAAAGTGAATTTTCTAGAAAAGTCAGAAGAGGTTAACATGATTTACCTCCTCTAAATTCACTTATTTCTGCTTATCCCATTGACATAGATACATCTTGTTGGTATGGATTTCTTAGAAACTCAGTGAACACATTTTCTTCTCTCCAGCAAGCAGATGACTAGAACCCAAGAGCAAGCTCTATCTAAAAATAACTAAAATCTGCAAAAAAATTGTAAAATGAAGGGTAAACATTAGAAAGTTCATAGGAAATTTTCCCAGTTACTATGTCATGTTGGGCGGGTGTAGGAAATGTTCTTTGCCCTGTTCATTAAAGAGATAAATCTAGTTAGGAAATGAGATATTAGAAGAACTTCTGAATCACATCACTCTGCAAGGTGTAACTTTTTGACATTTTGTCTGGCCAATTTGAAACTCTCTGCAAATATCCATCTTAAAGGGGTTGGGAGATAGCTTAGTCGGTAGAGTGCTTGCCTTGTACACACAAAGCCCTGGGTTCAATCCCCAGCACCCCCCAAAAAAATGTCTATCTTAAGACTATTTCCCTCTCCCTGGACTAACTCTTGTAACAGTGGAAGATAACAACATGAATGTCCCTAAAATGTCTCCTCTTTTGAACTTTGTGCCTTCACTGGGCCTTTTCTTGTGCCTTTCCTTTAACGGTATCTAACTGTAAGTTTTGTGTTTTGAGAGCTAAATTTTCTACCTTGCTTCACTTAATGGTATAACTTTTGGATTGGCAATCATGGACTTAAGGATTACTTAGGATGATGGGGACAATCCACAGTACCCACAGAGGGATTTCTATGGAATCCTGACCTCCTGTCTCAACTTCTATGAATGACAGTTTTGGGACCTACCATTCTTAGAACTTACCCACTCCACACAAGTTTACAGCCATGAAGTCAAACTGACCTGGAGAAAAATTGGAATGGAAAGGTAATAAATTGTCTCAAGACCTCCAAACACCAAATATTTCATCAAGTAGAGAAGGCTATAGTACAGGTAGGAAACAGTGTCAAATGTCATGTGATTATGTATGAAGAGGATTTTTTTTCACTTAGGAAAGCTGTTTCCAGGATCCACTACTTTTATTTTTCAGATAATAGAATTTTCACAATTATCACACTGTAGGTGTAACAAACCAATATGGGTTGTAGGGAAAAGTCATGTCAGATGAAAATGATGGAATAAGAGGAAAATTGAGAACTGGATCATAATGGCTGTTAATATTAACATAAGCCAGGGACTCCTTCCTTAAATATTTAACATGCATTTCCCTCTCCCAGAGACTACTTTCCTGCCTCTCACTTGAATTAGGATTCAGCTTTTCACAGGTTTATGTTAAATTTTTCATTTCACTCTTGAAATTAATTCCATTATTGCCAGTTATACTACTCTAGATTTGTGCTGTTCAGTTCAGGGATTTATGGTGTTTTAGATTTTCAATATAGTAAATGAAATTTTAGTTATAATTCTTATTATTGTTATAAGTATCATTCTTGCACATATGTGTGAATTTTGTATAGTGGAAGAACTGAGATTCTTTGTGCTACTGTTTTCATGCCTTATTTTGAGATACATTTTAGATCCCATTGCAAACTTTCCAACCACCAGAGGAAACATTATATGGACAAGAAGCAAAAATCACTAAAACCTAATTTTTTACCCCTTCAAACATACGCTCGAGTTCCCACTTCAGAAAGGAAATACATCCCTCTGACTGCAGTGGAGCACAACCTCAGTGCTTTGGGAGTGTTTCCCAGCTCCCTGTGGCGGAACTTCTCAGAATGCACTATAGGAAGAGGCAGAGCACAGATCGAGCTGTGAGGTCCAGGGCTCAGAGCCAGGCTGTACACTGCTGTCATTCCAAGCCAAGAAGTGCCCACAAGAACCAGGCATGAACCTGTTAGAACTGCACTCTAATCCTCCTTCAATTCTGCCTTTTCCCAAAGCATGTTTTGCAACACAGTGAAAACTATTTCAGACTCACTGAAAAGAATAGAATATGAGATAGTGAGTTTTTTCGTCACATGAGAGATGGCTAAAAATTCTTAAGAGAAAATTTCAATGTTCTGATTTTTCCAGGTAAGTCTTTGAACACTGGGACTTCAGGAGATGGTAGAGAAATTATTGGGGAAGAGATGTATTCCATGAATTATATATATAACCAGATATGTTTTCAAGAAAGGAGCTGATCTAGGCAAAATCTAAATTTCCTTTGAAGTACTCACTTTAAGATTGAAAATTTTGATTTGGATGTTATAGTTCATATTTATGGGCTGCAATATGATATTCCAATACTTCCGATACATGCATACAATGATCAAGTCTGAGCTTTTGAATTTGATTAAAATTTATGTACATGGAGCAGTAAGCCTATTTTAGAAAAGCAAGTTTCTTGGGAATCACAGAATTTTAATTCCTTATTTTACAACTAGAAATAAAGACAAAGAGAACCAAAAAATCTCTAAGTTAGAAAACATTAGTTACAGTGTTATTTATAAAGGCTTTCTCTTATACAGTACCCTCCACATTTGCCTTTAATTCTTCTCAAGTGCACTTATTTCTTAGGTTTTTAACACATATCACACATAAGTCACTGGAAGAAGTAACAGAAAAGTAGATCCTTTCAGAAGAGGATTACTTGGGAGTTTAAAAAATCTAAGGCTTTATTTCCAGGAAAGGAAATAACCTAGAGAGCACAGCCAAGGAGTGTCTCGTTGGCAGTCAGTAGAGGTACAATGACTCTCTCTCTACTGCAGCCTGGTCAGCTTTTGCAGGCTCATGCAGTTCAGTCATGGTGACTGCAAAATTTCAAAGTCCAACCCTCAGAAATGTCAACTTGATGGGGTCCTCAGAGGAGTAAATGTCATACACTGCCTTGATATAATCTGTTTGGACTGCAAAAGCAATTCCCTAAACTTCACACACAGACCATCCTTGAAATCTAGGAAGTAGGAGGGTTCTGCATTTCTTACCTAGAAATGGCCTTAATTCCTCTCTAACTCAGAAGCTGGAGAAAGTCTGACATGTCTGATAGAAGCAAATGGCAATAATAAGCAAAGTATCATTTTCTGTAGGTAGCAATTGCTTTATTTTCTGAAGATCTATAGCTAAATATCTAATTTATTACAAAATGCATTATTTTTACTCAAATTCAATTAAAGTTATTTTGTATTGCCTACATAAAATATTTTCTACATATGCTTCTTTCTCAAACACTAAATGACCCATTTACATTGAAGGATAAATTTCTACATTGTGATGCTCAGCACTCCTCTGTTTCTACTTAATACAGCTATATTTATCTGTGCCATTTTTTGTAAATTAGTGGAAATACAGTCTGAGGGAGAGGATTTTGTGTATGGGTGCATATAAAAACAACCTGTGGGATAATAATGGTGAAAAATCTCCCCATATTCCTTGTGTTTCTCTAACTTACCATCTATCACCATTATCATTTCTTCATTATAATGATCCACCTACATGATTATAAATTTTCTTTCACTTTTTATCTCTCCTTTTTGCCATAAGCTTTTTTATTCTCTTGTTCAATGTATTTAATAATAAAATAGGAAACATTTTACTCTCTATGAAAATATTACTAAGTATTAAAATCAGGATTATTTCAAGATGATACAATGAGTACTCTTTCTCTGAGCTGCTTTACAAGTTGACAGGCTTATTCCAATAGTTTTATGCAGAAATTCAGAAACAATTCAGAATAAGTTTTATAAACTTTATTAGTAGATGTGTAAAGTCTCAAATTTTTTTCAATTCTCTGCTTTTTCAGCCTGTGTTATGATGCATATTGTGGCACCCTGGGATGGTCATTGAACCTAGCATGTGTTAGGAGAACATGTATCACATGACAGAACTGAGCACACATCCCTGGTCAAGAGAATGGCTCAGCATGAACCTGACATGTGTCCACCATCCTTTTCCCTGCAGCAGGTCCACAGCATGGTGGCCATGGCCAACCACACGGTGGGGATTGAGTCCTACCTCTTGGCATTCTCTGAAACCAAGGAGCTCCAGGTTGCAGAGGGCTTCCTGTTCTTGCTGATTTACCTGGTGGCACTGGTGGGGAACCTTCTCATCATCACCCTGGTCACCATGGACCAGTGTCTCCACACCCCCATGTACTTCTTCCTAAGGAACTTGTCCCTCCTTGATGTTTGCCTTGTCTCAGTCACTGTCCCAAACTTCATTCTGAACTCCTTGTGCCACAGAAGCACCATCTCTTTCCCAGGGTGTGTCTCAGAGGTCCTGTTGGTAATTCAATTTGCTGAAGCTGAGCTTTTCACCCTTACAGCCATGTCCTATGACCGCTATGTAGCCATCTGCTGCCCTCTGCACTATGATATCACCATGAACAGGGGGTCTAGGGGGTCTGTGTGCAGATGGTACCTCCTGGTGCCTTGGGGGTTTATTTTGGGTCTTATACTATGCAGGAACATTCTCTCTACCTTTCTGTGGCTCCAGAAATCTCCCACCATTTTTCTGTGAGGTCCCCTCTCTGCTGAAAATTTCTTGTTCAAAGTTGCATGTCACCATTGATGTGAGTGTGGTCACTGGAGTCATGTATGCACTTTTCTGCATTGTGTCTAATGGATTTTCATATGTATACATTTTTAAAACTGTCACAAGAATGCCATCATCACAAGGGAGGTCAAGAGCCTTCTCCACCTGCATCCCTCATCTCATGGTGGTGACCACGTTTTTTGTGACTGGTGTCACTGCCTGTTTGAAGCCAGTGCCTGAATCCCCACATCCTGTGGACTTTCTGGTGTCTATTCTCTATTCTGTGATGCCTCCATCTTTGAACCCTAAAATGTACAGTCTGAGGAACAAAGATGTCAAAGTTTCTCTGCGGAAGATTCTATGGAAACTACCTCATTATAAGTTTTAAGGGGGAAAACAATAGAACTATTCTCTAGGAAGGATCAATGATATCTTTTATGAATTGCTGTTTTATGGGTTTTTTATGATGTATGGGATCATTTGGATACAAGGAAAATAATTGAATATCTTGATTTGTACAGTTATGTATTTTATTTAGAAACATTACAATGAGGTATATAGGTTCATGATCATGAATCATTAATGATTATCTCAGAACCAACATGAACTTTCTTGAGCATGAACTTTCTTAGTGTATCCAGGTAATTTGGACATCCATGGCACTGTAGCAGGCTTCTAAATGACCTATGAAAGTTCTCCTTTGCCAGCTCCTCAGAAACTGTTAACATAATACTCTACTTGGCTGGTGGTCACAATTCAATTACATCAACATTCAAAAACTGAAGACTAAGATTTTCCTCAGAGAAGGACATGTCTGTGGGAGAATGGTCTTACTTTGCTGTCACTTAAGCTGGAAGCGGTCCTATGTTGCAGAATGAAGGGAAGTTCTAGGGGTGGAAGAAGTGGGGAGACACATTCTTTACTGGAGACTGCACAAAGAAATATGGCCCTCATTGCTCCCAAGATTCTAGTGCACAATGACCTGTGCTTGTAGAATATCTTAGTCTGACAGGCAACTCATATGGTTTATGACTACAAAAATGTAAAACAACCATAAACCTAAAATCAGAATTTCTGGCATATAAATATAAATATAAATGCTAAGTCTCAGTAAAAGGTGATGAAGATTGGAAACAAACACAATTCTTGCTCTCAAAATTTCCACAAAATAGCAAAAATTGTCATTTATCTCCATTTTCATGTTATATTCCATATTTTAATTGTTAACATACAATATGAATGTGTTTATTTTTATTTTGTTATTTTAACTCTATTATTATAAAAGTATTTATTTGAAATGTTATAGGAACATTGAATTAACTTGCATTTCTTCAATTTACCAATTCCTTAATTCCTGGTTTTGTTGTTCTTGTTGTTATTCTATTTGTCAAGATTAGTATTTTGGACTGCTGATTATTGTGCAGATGTATTTTATCATTGTTTATATCATTCTTTGTATATTTGAGAATAAAAATTACAATAGATTTTTACTATGTGGAAGGTTTAAAAATAACTGAAAATGTTTTATTTAAAAACTAAAATTATAAAGAGAGAGAAAGGCAATTTTACACAATACCTATGTCACCAAGCCTGGCAAAGCCCTGGGAGAGAAATCCTTCACATGGAAGGAAGGAGATGAGGTTAGCATTAAATTTGGCTAAAAACTGCCTTGTTTTTGAGTTCTAGTCAAGGTAATTAGACAAGAAAGATAAATTTCAATAAAAACCATTCACATTATTTAGGAAGAAAACAAACTATATTTACAGGTTTCCATATCTTGTCCAGGAATCACACATTACTAATGATTTTGCTTTCTGTCAGTTCAGTTACTTATAGACAAGGAGAGTCAGAATACATCAAATGGAAAACTTTAGAAATAAACAATGCATGAAGTTTAAATAAATGTTCTAACAGTACTTATAATAATTTTACTATTTCTAATACTATTTCATATTAACTTCTTACTGTTCCTAATTTAAAATTTAAAAATTATCCTAGGCATTTATGTATAGGAAAGCCATAACATACCAGGTTAAGTACTATATGTGATTTCTGGCATTCACTGGGTGAGTAATAACATATCCCTACCTTACCTGCTAGAACTAGTAGGGCAATTACTGTAAGTGAAAACACTATCAGAATTCCAAATATGTTTGAAGAAATTTATATTCTGATCCTTAAATTTATTTTTGTAGTGATAAGGGACTTCAAGCATTCAAAACAATCTTGAAAAAATTCTGAACTCTTACTTTAAAAGATACAACAAAGAGACAGGATATAAAACACTGGCATTCTTTTCATCTTTCTGTTTCCATTCCTAGTGCCCCCATTCTTTCCCACCTGCCTACTACTATTGCCCTTCTACACTCCTGGTTTACTCTCCACTTATTTACATATATTTAAATTCATGATTGATAGCTATACATAAAGATGGAATCCACTGGGGTGTATTTATACAAACACATAGTGGAATATTGTTAAATGCATTGTACATTTCATCTCTCCTCCCTCCCCTTCAACCTCTTTCTGTTGAGCCTCCCTATACCTTCATGTTATCTATCTAACCCTTCATTTTTTCCCCTCACTTTATCTGCATTTCAGCACATGAAAAAAAAAAAATTTCAACCCTTGAGTTTCTGAGTCTGGCATATCTCATTTAGCATGATGTCCTCAACTCCATCATTTGACTGGCAAGTGCCAAAACTTCATTCTTTTTTATGACTGAGCGAATCTCCATTAAGCATATATACCACAGTTTCGTAACCCATTCATTTATTGATTGGCACCTGGACTGGTTCCATATTGGTGTGGTTTAGATATTAGGTGTTGACAAAAGGTCATATGTGAGACAAAGCAAGAAAGCTCAGGGTGAAGTGATTGGGTTATGAGAGTGTTAATCTAATCAGTGCATTAATGCACTTGAATGGATTAACTGGGTGGTAACTACAACCAGGAAGGATATGGTGGCAGAAGGTGGGTCACTGAGGACATGCCTTTGGGGTATGTATTTTGTCCCTGGAAAGCACAGCTCTCTCTGCTTTCTGGTGCCATGTCCTAAGGTGCTTTCCTCCTCCACAAACTTCCACATGACATGCTGCCTCACTTCCAGCCCAGAACTATGAAGATGGTCTTCCATGACTGAAACCTCTGAACCTCTCAGCCAAATAAACTTTCCTCCTTTATGGTTTACATATACGATGTCTCCAAAAAGTTTATTTGTGTGGCAATGCAAAAAGTTTTAGAGGTGAAATGATTCTATTATGAGAGCCTTAACCATCTTGGAGGTAGCTGGGCAGATAGGATGTGGTGGGTCATTGGGGATGTGCCTTTGGGGTATAAATTTTACTGTGGTGTGGGAAATCTCCCTCTCTTCTTTCTCATGCCATGTGCCCAGCTGCTTTCCTCTGTCACTCACTTCTGCCATCATGTTCTGCCTCACCTTAGGCCCCAAGGAATGGAGTTGGCTATCTGTGACTGAGATCTCTGAAATTGTGAGCTCCCAAATGAACACTTCCTCCTTAAAACTGTTCTTGTCTACCAGACTCAGTGATGCACATCTTTAATCCCAGCAGTTTGGGAGTCTGAGGCAGGAGAACCAACCATAAGTTCAAAGTCAACCCTAAACTGCTTAGTGAGACTGTTTCACCAAAATTAAAAATTAAATAAAAGGGCTAGGAATGTGGCCCACTGGCTTAACTCCCCTGGGTTCAATCCCCCATACACAAAAACATTATTCTTGTCAGGTCTGTTGGTCACAGCAGTGAAGAAACTGACTAAAGCAAATTTGGTTATAGTGGCAAAAATGTTGACTGAAAGAAATCTTGGGTATTATGAGTCACACTGCTGTGAACATTGATGTCACTGGATCATCACAATGTGCTGATTTTTGTTCTTCTGGATGAATACCTAGAAGTGGGGTAGATATTTCACATGGTGGTTCCATGCCTACTTTTGAGGAATCTCCATACCGCTTTGCAGAGTTGTTATAATAACTTGTGGTGCCACCAACAATGTGTGAGCGAACTTTATCCCCAAATTCTGTCATTTATTTTTATTTGTACTTATGATTATTAAAATACTGAGATAAAATGTCAGTGCAATTTTGGTTTTCCTGAGTGCTAGGGATGCCAATTTTTTAAAATATATTTGTTAGCCATTGTGTTTTATTTTTTTTTTTGAGAGATGTCTGTTTAGATCTTTTGCCTATTAGTTGATTGGGTTTCTTGATTTGGGGTGTTAAGTTATTTGAGTTCTTTATATATTCTGCATATTAATCCCCTAAGTAGTAGTTTGCAAACATTTTTTCACAATCTCTAGGTTCCCTTTTCATGCTCTTTATCATTTTTTTAAATTTAATGCTGTCCCACTTGCTGATTCTTCGGTGATTCTTGCAGTTTTCAGGTCTTGTTAAGGAATAAAGTGCCTGCATCAGTATGTTGGAATACTGACCCTATGTTTTCTTTTAGCAGCTGCAAAATTTTCTGGTCTCCTAATTCTTTGATCCACTTTGATTTGACTTTTGTGAAGAGTGAGAGACATGGATCTACTTTCATTCTTCTGTGTGTGGACATACAGTTTTCCCAGCACCAATCGTTAAAATAGCCATCTTTTCTCCATCATAAATTTTTGACACCTTTTGGAATTATCAGATGACATTAGATATGTGCTTGTCTCTGGGCATTATCTTCTATTGTTTCATTGATTAGCATGTCTATTTTGATGCCCATACCATGTTGTTTCTGTTATTATAGTTCTATTATAATTTGAGATCAGGTAATGTGATGCCTCCATCATTCTTGCCCAAGATTGTTTTAGCTCTTCTGGGTCTTTTATTTTTTCAAATGAATGTTTTTCCTAGTTCTTTGAAGAATATATCTGATTTCTGATGGAAATTGCATTAAATGTATGCAACTCTTTTGGTTATATGAAAATTTTGACAATATTCATTCTTCCTATCCAGGAACATGGGAAGTCTTTGCATTTCTAAGATCTTGAAAGAGATATAGAGGGGCTAAGGAATCAGGGCAAAATGTGAGGGAGAAGGTTGTGGGCAAGAACAGAACAAAGAAGCAAGAAGAGTGTCTTCTAACAAAGTCAATTTCCTGGCTGACAAAAGCACTCATGGACACAAGCAGGGGACCCAACAGGTAGACATTTTTGTATCTGTACTCTTCAGTGGGAGACCCAATAGGAAAACTAAAACACATGGACACAGGAGACACTAAAATTAGTGAGCAGAGAGTGCAAAATTTCTTTCTTAATGTTCTGTGGTTTTCAACATAAAGTCCTTCTCTTACTTTGCTAGATTAATCCCAATGATTTTTTGGTATCTAGTGTATGTAAAAGGTAGCGTTTTCATGATATTTTTCTTGTCAATACTGCTATGGAGTATAGGAAAACTATTGCTCTTGAATCCTGCTAATTTCATGAATATATCTACAATCCCTGGAAATGTCCTTCTGGAATACTTTGGGTCTTCCAGAACTAGGATCATGTGTTCAGCATACAGTGTGACTTCTTCTTTTCCTAGTCATATGCATTACTTTTGTTTTTTTCATCATTGTTTGGTTCAAGTATCAGGGACTATTTTGAAGAGGTAGAGTGAGAGAGGATATTCTTCTCTTTTTCCTGATTTTAGAAGAAACATCTTCAGTTTTTCTCTGTTCAGCAGGACATTGGCTTTGCTTTTATTTTATTTTTTTAAAATTTTTTTTAATTGTATACAAATGGGATACATGTTGTTTCTCTATTTGTACATAGAGTCAAGGCATACCATTTGTGTAATCATACGTTTACATAGGGCAATGATGTTTATTTTTTTTCCCTTCCTCCCCCCCCCCTCCCACCCCTCTTTTCCCTCTATACAGTCCTTCTTTCCTTCATTCTTACCGCTCTCCTTATCCCTAACCCGAAACCTAACCCTAAACCTAATGCTAACCCCTCCCACCCCCCATTATATGTCCTCATCCACTTATCAGCGAGATCATTCGTCCTTTAGTTTTTTGAGATTGGCTTATCTCACTTAGCATGATATTCTCCAATTTCGTCCATTTGCCTACAAATGCCATAATTTTATCATTCTTCATTGCGGAGTAATATTCCATTGTATATATATGCCACAGTTTCTTTATCCATTCATCAACTGAAGGGCATCTAGGTTGGTTCCACAATCTGGCGATGGTGAATTGAGCAGCAATGAACATTGATGTGGCTGTATCTCTGTAGTATGCTGATTTTAAGTCCTTTGGGTATAGGCCAAGGAATGGGATAGCTGGGTCAAATGGTGTTTCCATTCCAAGCTTTCTGAGGAATCTCCACACTGCTTTCCAGAGTGGCTGCACTAATTTGCAACCACACCAGCAATGTATGAGTGTTCCTTTTTCACCACATCCTCGCCAACACCTATTGTTGCTTGTATTCTTGATAATCGCCATTCTAATTGGGGTGAGATGAAATCTTAGGGTGGTTTTGATTTGCATTTCCCTTATTACTAGGGATGTTGAACATTTCTTCATATATCTGTTGATTACTTGTACATCTTCTTCTGTGAAGTGTCTGTTCATTTCCTTAGACCATTTGTTGATTGGATTATTTGTATTCTTCGTGTAGAGTTTTTTGAATTCTTTATAGATTCTGGAAATTAGCGCTCTATCTGAAGTATGGTTGGCAAAGATATTCTCCCACTCTGTAGGCTCTCTCTTCACATTTCTGATAGTTTCCTTTGCTGACAGAAAGCTTTTTAGTTTGAATCTATCCCAGTTGTTGATTCTTGCTTTTATTTCTTGTGCTATGGGAGTCCTGTTAAGGAAGTCTGATCCTAAACCAACAAGGTGAAGATTTGGACCTACTTTTTCTTCTATAAGATGCAGGGTCTCTGGTCTGATTCTGAGGTCCTTGATCCATTTTGAGTTGAGTTTTGTGTAGGGTGAGAGATAGGGGTTTAATTTCATTCTATTGCATATGGCTTTCCAGTTTTCCCAGCACCATTTGTTGAAGAGGCTATCTTTCCTCCATTGCATATTGTTGGAACCTTTGTCTAGTATGAGAAAATTGTATTTATTTGGGTTTGTGTCCATGTCCTCTATTCTGTACCATTGATCTACCTGTCTATTTTGGTACCAATACCATGCCGTTTTTGTTACTATTGCTTTGTAGTAAAGTTGAAGATCTGGTATTGCAATACCCCCTGCTTCGCTCTTGCTACTGAGGATTGCTTTAGCTATTCTAGGTTTTTTATTATTCCAGATGAATTTCATAATTGCTTGCTCTATTTCTGCAAGGTACATCTTTGGGATTTTAATTGGAATTGCATTGAATCTGTAGAGCACTTTAGGTAGTATAGCCATTTTGACAATATTAATTCTGCCTATCCAGGAACATGGGAGATCTTTCCATCTTCTAAGGTTTTCTTGAATTTCTTTCTTTAGTGTTCTGTAGTTCTCATTGTAGAGGTCTTTCACCTCTTTTGTGAGATTGATTCCCAAGTATTTTATTTTTTTTGAGGCTATTGTGAATGGGGTAGTTTTCCTAATTTCTCTTTCTGAAGATTCATCACTTATGTATAAAAATGCATTGGATTTATGAGCATTGATCTTGTAACCTGCTACTTTACTGAATTCACTTATGAGTTCTAAAAGTTTTCTGGTGGAATTTCCAGGTTCCTCTAAATATATAATCATGTCATCAGTGAACAGGGATAGTTTGAGTTCTTCTTTTCCTATTCGTATCCCTTTAATTTCTTTGGTTTGTCTGATTGCTCTGGCTAGAGTCTCAAGGACGATTTTATTGTATTAAGCCCTTATAATGTTGAGATGAATTGCTTCTATCCCTGGTTTCTTGAGTGTTTGAAACAGGAATGGGCACTGGATTTCATCAGGGACCTTTTATGCATCTCTGAGTTGATCATATGATTCTAGTCCTTAATATGACTTAGGTGGTGAATTACCTTTGTAGATTGGCATAGGTCATGCCGACCTTGCACCTCTGGATAAAAACCCACTGGGTTGTGGTGGGTATTCACACTTTATTTTCCACAGCCAAGTTATGCTAAGACAAGATAATGATTGCTGAGAAACCAAAAAGGACACCTGGAGATGGGAAGTGAGATATAGGTTTAGTGGGAAATGCTTCTGGGAAAGGTCCAGTGGTGATGGCCTGGACAAGTAACTCTTCATTTTCTCCCAGCACCTAATGAACTTCACCAGAGAGTAGCATCCTTGGGCTCATGTTTCTCTGTCCACTGGTGGTCAGGAAGGGGAGCTCTTATCCCCTGTACAGTCCTTCACTCCAAACCAGTTACCATAAGGAAGGGGAATATAGGATATATTTTCTTTGTTTTATCATACGACCAGAATTCCAAGAGTCACACTAATGCAAGAAAGCAATCTTCTACATTCCCCCTAAAAACTGGAATGAGACAGGGATGCCCTCTTTCACAACTTCTATTCAACATTGTTCTTGAAATGCAAGCCATAGCAATTAGACAGACCAAAGAAATTCAAGGGATATGAATAGGAAAAGAAGAACTCAAGCTATCACACTTTGCTGATGACATGATTCTATATTTAGAAGATCCAAAAAAATAACTCCACCATAAAACTTCTAGAACAAATAAATGAATTAAGCAAAGTAGCAGGATATAAAATCAACACACATAAAGCTAGTGCAACTCTATTCATAAGCGATGAATAGAATGAGAAATTAGAAAACTATCCCATTATCTATAGCCTCAGAAAAACACTTGGGAATCAATCTTACAAAAAGATGAAACACCTTTACAATAAAAGTACAGAATAATAAAGAAAAAATTAAAGAAAACCTTAGAAGATGGAAAGTTCTCCCATGTTCTCAATAGGCAGAATTAATATTGTGAAAATGGCCGTACTTTCAAAGGTGCTATACAGATTTAAGGCAATTCCAATTAAAATCCCAGAGAAATAGAGAAAGCAATCATGAAATTTATCTGGAAGAATAAAAGACCTAGAATAGCCAAAGCAATCTTGAGCAGGAAGAGTGATGCAGGAGGTATCACATTACCAGACCTTAAAGGCTACCATAGCGCAACAATAACAAAAACAGCAAGGTATTGGCACCAAAACAGACATGTAGACCAATGGTACAGAACAGAAGACACAGAGACATACCCACATAAATACAGTTATCTCATACTACACAAAGGTGCCAAAAATTTACAGTGGAGAAAAGATAGCTTCTTCAACCAATGGTGCTGGCAAAACTGGAAGTTCATGTACAGTAAAATAAAATTAAACCCCTATCTCTCACCCTGTACAAAACTCAACTCAGAATGTATCAAGGATCTAGGAATTAGGCTCAAGACCCTTCACCAAATAGAAGAAAATGTAGGTCTGAATCTCCATCACGTTGGCTTAGGACCAGACTTCCTTAACAAGATCCTTATAGCACAAGAAACAAATGCAAGAATCAATAAATGATATAGATTCAAACTAAAACGCTTTTCCTCAGCAATTGAAAATATCAGTAATATGAAAAGGGAGCCTAGAGTGGGAGAAAATCTTTTCCACATGCACTTCAGATGAAGCATTAATAATTTCCATAATTTATAAAGAACTTTTACTTTGCACCAAAATTACAAAAAACTCAATCAATAAATGGGCTAAGGAACTGGGAAGACACTTCACAGAAGAAAATATACAGGTGATCAACAAATACAAGAAAAAGTTCTCATCATCTTTAGTAATTAGAGAAATACAAATCAAAAGTACCTTAAAATTTCATCTGACTCAAATTAGAGTGGCTGTTATCAAAAACAAAAGCAATAATAAGTGTTGGCATGGATGTGGGGAAAAAGGCACACTCATACATTGCTCAGTCCCAAAATCAGAGAATATAAATATAATAATGGACCAAAGGTAGAGGAAGATAAAGTAGGGGAGGTGTCAAAGTGTCAGATATACACATCTGTAATCTTCTCAATACTTTTGCATATTTAAAGTTTGAAATCAGTTTTCTACATTAGTGTACATTTTTAATTTCTGGTAATATGAATAAGAGGTTAGGGATACAATCCTTCCACATCATAAAGCAAAAATAAGGCCTACCAAGTCTAACCCATAAACAATAAGGAAATGAACACTGAAGCCTTTTTATCTTATAAGCAGCTATAGATGGAGATAAATCTGGGATTTAATTTTAAAAGCCACATGGGATGTAACAGGCTGAAATCAAGATCCTAGACCCATGCTCTTCACTCAACTAACAGCCCTCCCCTGAGAGCTACAGTAGCAAAATACTGTATACTCAGGATACTGACAAAAAGAAACTCAACTATCCCTAACCTTTGTACTCAGAAGAATGTAAATCTTTGCCTTAATCCTGAACCAAGTAAACTATTTTTTCTGAGAAGTTATAAATACGGTTCAGTTGTCTCATGGACATTTAGCACTACATGCATTAATAAAAAATGTCAAATAAACATTTTATAATTTAACTTTGAGTTCCTCAAATTTACATTTTATAGGTTATAGCACACTGCTTATAGATGAAGTTAACAAAAATCTTTTTTAAAAGAACTGAACCTTAATTTTTACTTAATTTCATGTGATTCTGAGGATCATACCCAATGCCTCACCAAAGCTAGGCAAGCACTCTACCACCGAGCTATAGCCACGACCCAAATTCTCTTATTTTTGTATTTTGTTATTGTTTTATCACCAGAATTTCGAAGTTGCTGTTACCTTGTCTCTAGTAATAAGATGCTTCACATCTGTAAATAGAACAAATTAAAAAAACGGATGCCTGATATCAGCATAACGTTTCTTTAGGAATGCTCTTTACTTTTTCCTTATTTTAAATAATATCTTGCTATAAAGAAACAGTATTCAAATATGAAATAAACGTACCTTAAATAATGTGATCTTTTCTTTGACCTACAGTTTTCTGAAATTTTAATCAATTGTGTGTATTGTAGATCTTTTTTTTTAACATTGGGTTGGGGAACTTGTTGTACCTGAAGACTTTAGATTTTCTGTGGTGATACTCATCTATTATCTTTGATGAAATATTTCTCCATTTCCATTTTGCTTTTTCCTGAATTGTCACTAGAAGTATAATAAAATTTCTAGAATGTATTATCTCTGAATATCTTCATTTCATGATATTCCAAACAGAATATTATTCCTTTATTGTTTGATTTTGTCAATATTTTCTTTTGGTCCTACCAATTTCAGAAACTGTACTTTTTCATAATATCATAAACTAAATTTCATTAGTTTTCAAAATTCCTTCAGTTTTTACCTAATGCCCTTTTTCTGTACCAATATCCCATCCAGGGTACTACATAATGTTTAGTTAATTATCTTTCCAATTCCCTCTTGGCAATGATAATTTCCAAGACCTTTGTTTTGGATGACCTTGGTAGTTTTATGCAATAATGTTTTGATGTTTTTTAGAATATCCCACAATAATAATTTGTCTTATCTTTCTTAGTGATTAAAATGTAGCTTTGTGAGTAGGGTCAATTTAAAACTTAGGTATCATTCTCTGATACAAAAAACAAAAACCAAACTTATTCCATGGAAAAACTACAAGGTTTGGAAACCTAGGGAAGGCAATCTTTCTCATGAGTGGGAGCTTACCAGAAAGAACATGGAGCTGGGTAGTAAAAGGCACTCACAGTCTTGAAAATTTCCAATAACCTTACTTATGGGTATTATTGAAACAATTGGGTTATTAAGGGTACAAGATAATTGGGTTTACATGGTTTGTGTAGTATTCATGGGAAATGGGGGTGGAGGGAGGGAGGAAGGGAAAGAAGGGTAGAGAAAGAAACAGACACTGACTGGCTCACATTCTGGGTATTAGTGGGTTTCCTCTTTCCCAAAGACCTCACATCAGACTAAGACTTTGGTTCAGAATTCAAGATACATTGGGTGAGGTCACCCTGCACCATAGGGCTAAATCAGTCTGAAAGTGAAAATAGAAATCAGGTGCTTGAACAAATCTGTTGATCTTCCTCCTGCTGCATGGATAAAAGTTGTAACAGAGCTTGACCAACATTCCTCCCAACAGGAATGCAATGAAAGGGATTGATTGGGTCTCCTCCAACAATCCCGTCACACTTGCCTTTGCACCTACAACATACTATCCATTCTTAATTGGCTGAAAGGTACCCAGTATTTTGATAGAGGTTTCTAATAGGAGTATAAAATTCCAGAAAAAAAGAAATAGTTTTGTTGGTCTATTTCACTCAGTCTTTCAAAGAGTCCCTTCATGGTCACCAAAAGGTGAAACCATAGTTTTGAAGTTGAGGCTTGAGTTTCTCCACTTCTGCTGGAGGGTGGAGTCTGTGTAAGGTTGTAGGCCTCTGCCAAGGAGAAGTGTTACAGTGGATCCCAGCATTTGGCCATGAATTTTTTCTTTCCATCTTCTTGTTTCATGAATTTAAAGAACAATATACAATGACCAAGATTATAAAAGTAGGATTTAATGGAGAAGAGAAACAGGACAAAACTATTGTGTAAGAAGTAAGGAGATGGCAGATTTTCTTTGTCTGAGGGTGCTAGTCTAGTATATATAGCAAGTGGATCACTGCTATTGGTCCAAACTTAGCTAATTAGGATTTGGAAAAGTAATGCCATTGGTCAACTCTTGGGTCTCAACTACCTTTCAGGTCCACCCCAATTTTATTTTCTTGCCACAGATCAGGAAATGGGAGACTGAGGATTTCAAATGCTTTGCGCTCAGAGGTTCCAGGCTGCAGCTCTGCCTGTAATGGGCTTCTGCAGCAGGTGGCCATACTGTTACCAGACCTGACCAATGAAGGGTGGTAGGTTGGTATGCCTTAATTGGAAGCATTTCAGACTGGTGAAACTTGCATGGCAGGCTCCAAACAACTACAGGTAGGGTTTGTTGCCCAGACTCCAACCAACCCAGGCACTGCTGCTCCACAGCCCCTCTGCTGCTTCTCATTGGGCCAAGTAGGCTAGCTATGCAGTTTAGGAGCCAGGGAGCCATCTCAATGTTAACCTTGATTATCTGGCCAGAAGTAGTATAAGTATTATTCTCTTTAAATTACTTTTTTTACCTCATGTACTGTAACAAAAGGAAGGTCTTCATTCACAGTACATTCTTAAAGAGCAGAAGATTAGTTTTCTTCTCCTTTAAGGCAGAGAATCTACAGAAATTTGGGATTATTTTGCATTGGAGTTTATTCATGCACATAAACACATTTATACATATGTGAGTGTGCATATGTATATATTCACATACATATGTTTCAAACAATTATCTACATCACTATAATATCATGATGTTGCTTCCATCTTTTGATCATTTAGAGAGTTCCTATAAACACATATATGCAGAATTCTGGGTGGACATGATTTTTTAAGTAAACTCAGTAATAACCCAGAATATTGAGGTAATGATAAGGTATTCCAGGCAAAGTGCCATCCATTACACAGATACTTTCCACAAGAATTTGAAAGTCTGAACAAGTCTAAAAATATTTCTTTATCCTAGAGGTAGTACCTGAAACTTTCCAAGTGAAAAGATTTAGCAAATCAGAGAACCAAGCATTGCCTCTCATAAATAAAAAATGAAAAGATGCAGAAAAATGGTGGATGTAACAGATAGGAAGGTGAGAGTAGGTGTAGAAAAGTGTATTTTCAGATAACTAAGGAAAAAGAGATCAATTTATATTCATTCTATTATTTCCTTCTTATAGGAAAATTTTGTGTTTACTATTATTTCTTCTTTGTACCAATAAAAATAGTAAAATTTAGGTTTATTAAATAACACTATATACTAGTGGATATAGAATTGTAATACCTTGAAATTTTGTTCAATCCACTAAAATTCATTGCATTCTTGTAAAGTATCAAAACAGGTTAAAAAGGACAAATCAAACAGTTTTTTCAGACTTCTGGTTGTTTTACTTATTTTATCAACATGCCAAGCCATTAAGTATATTAGACATCATGAAGGACATGTAAACATAGTGATAACTGTTAGCAACAATTATGTATTAATCTTATTTATAAAGATTCCAAGTTATACAACTACTTTTTATTTTTGTAGTCAAATTTTAAGAGAGCAATCAATTGGAGTATATTATTTTGTCAGTTTTAGTTCAAATATTTTCTCATAAGTCATAAACTGATATTTAAATAAGGCACAATTTTCATATTTCCCCTTGATGTTCAAGCATCTATCAGTCATCTGATATGTTAGTGCTGTTATGGAAACAAGTTTCTGATAAATAAATACATGAATATCAGGAATTATTGAGTATAACTGTATGTATTACTGTTTACCAGAAAGTCTGTTAGCATTTTCATTATAATTATTGTTATTTAATGATTTAATTTCACTAACCTGAAACTATGTGTTCAAATTCTCTGGGCAAATTTTGTACTATTTACTCACAAATTCACCTCAATCACATTCCAGAGAAAGAAAAATGTAATATGGCACACAATGACTTATTCATCACAAGTTATTTAAAGGCCTATCTCACAACATGAAGATGGTAAATCATTTAAAATAACTCACCCAGTTCCTTCACAAAATATATTAAAAAAATCAGAATTGTATGGATATTATCAAAGATGAAAAGGAATAAGATAGAGTCAGAAATAAAATAAAGAAGGGAGAAAAAGCTAAAAAAAAGTGGAAAAAATAAAATCACCTCTTTGTAACCTTTGATAACAGTATGGGGTAAAGCTAAGAATGATGGCTTTCTCATTTCCTCCAGTGTAATCTCTCTATTTAAAGTTCACCACACTTCCTGTGAATAATGTATATGGATTGACATTCCAGGATAGGAATAAATAACATGAGATACCATTTAATAAGCTTTAAGTGAATAATACCCTTACATAATGTGTTAGAGAATGGGAAGCCTAGTCCATCAAATCAGGTCTGACTAAGCTTTTTAAAATATCAGTACTTAAAGAATCACTTAGTTGACATTTTAAATATGAGAAAATATGAAATATCCTTAAATGTCCATTTTTCTCTTTTACTTACTATCAACATACTTAAGTCTAAGTTCAATACATGTAGCAAAATATACCGCACTTATAGAAACTTAGCTAAATTGATGATAAGTAACATTTTCTATTATTAACAGGATTGCTAATACTATGAAAGACTATTAGCAAAGTAGTACTCCAACACCTCATATATTAAGGATTATAAAGTAACATGACTAGTTAAAACAAATAAACATTCAAAATAATGGAAATACCAAATTAAATTATACTTTCAACATACACAAATTTAATACTTCTCTTTTATATTAAACTTCTCCTTAGATCCCTCAACTTTGTAATTCAAACTGTTAATGAATCTGACTCTGTCAACTTTATTATTTCCACTGAGAAAAAGGCTATTATTATTATTATTACAGTATTTTGTTAATGTATAAATTTGAAGGAAAATAAAAACTTCACAATACTAATTATTCTAATATCTGAATGTGTAGAATTAAACCATTTATTTAGGTAATTTACATCTATAACATACCATTATTTTCTGAATAGACAGCTTTTGTCTCTTTAATTGGTATGTTTTGTTTGTCATCTTCTTTAAAATTATTATTTTAAAAATCCACTGTGGTGAATTCATACAACTCCTTCAGATACAGGTTTTGCCCTATCTTCATCCAAGTGTACATGGCACATGGAAAGTGAGAATATATTATAGCACAATCACTATTTCCTGTTCAAACAACAACAAAAAAACACTGTTCTTATGTAGTTATATATCGAGAAATCACATGACTAGTTTCACCTTCAAAAAACCCACGTGCTGGTTTTTCAAGATGGCGGACTAGAGGGCGGCTGCATTTCACGTTGCTCCAGGACGCAAGATTCAAAAGAGGAGATAGTGAGAGGCTTGGGACCAACTCAAAGCCGCTGGGTGAGTCTCTCCCATTGGGGAGGCGTCCCAGATGGGGCAGTAGCCCCAGAACGCAGGGAACTTTGTGAAGTAGAGTTGCTCGGCGAGACGCCCCTCCCCCCACTGGAGCGGTAAACACGGACAACTGGAATCATCGTAGAGGAGGCGGCTCAGCACAGCGCTTGGACTTGGAGCAACCACTGGGGCTCCGGGCGGCTGCCTGAGGAGGAGCTGCGTGGGGAGCTGTTTGGACTCAGAACGATCGCTTCTGAACACCGGGGGGCTGCCCGGAGGAAGAGGAGAAGCGCGACGGGTCACTTGATCTAGGAGTGACTGCATCAGAGCCACAGGCAGTTGCCAGAGGAGGAGGCGAGTGGTGAGTTGATTGGACTAAAAGCGACGGCTCCTGAAACAGGTGGCCTGCCTGGAGGAGAAGCACGGTGGGTCACTTGGTCTTGGAGCCACCACTCCTGAACACCCGGGGGGGTACCCCGAGGAGGAGGAGGAACAGGGTCGGTCACTTGGACTTGGAGTGACTGCCTAGGGCTACGGGAGGTTGGGGGGAGGAGGAGACGTGAAGTGAGTTGCTTGGACTCCTCGTGACTGCGTTGGAAACCGGGCGGCTGTCAGGAGGAGGAGGTGTGTGGCGGGTCTCTGGGTATCGGAGCTATTGTACGGGACTCCAGGTGGCGGCTCAGAGGAGGGGCCGCATAGCCAGACGATTAGGTGCAGAGCAGGGTCCCAGGAGCTAGGTGGCTTCTTGCTGGAAGAGCTGCACAGAGACTCGCCTAGGGGCGGAGTGAAGTTTCCAGGACTGCAGGCAGATTCTCTGGGAGGAGACTCGCCTGCGAAGGGTGAGGCTCCCAGGCCCAGGAGGTAGGTCCGGGCCCCTGGGAACGTTGCAGAGGAAGAGAGTCCAGCCCAGGCGGTAGTTGTAGACTGAGAGGAACCTCTAGGAGGGGAACTGACCAGCGAGACGTCCCCACCGAGTGAGTCTTCCCTGCCGGGGGAGGTTTTCCCACAGGGACGGTAAAACCAGAGACACAGGCACAAACAGGACTTGCCTCAGCCTGCAGCCTAGTTCCCCGTTGGATGACCATTGGCCAACAAGTGGAGGCACCTCCGCCCAATAGCAGGGAATATTCGCCACCTGAGGGTCACCACCCCTAGAGAGGAAGCTTCTTCGTGGAGCTCCGCATTATCAACTACCTCCAAGACTTCAGGCTACTGAAGGATAAGAGGGGATATACTAGCAATCTTCAGGGACATTATCAGTCGATAGAGGAAATCTGCAATATCTTAATGACCCACTGATTCCTGAACAATATGAGAAAACAAGGGAAGAAAATGCCCCAAACAAATCTAGATGTTACATCAATAAAATCCAACAACAGCATGGCAGAAGAAACAGAAAGGGAGTTCAGAATGTACATAATTAAAATGATTAGGGAAGCAAACGATGAGATGAAAGAGCAAATGCAGGCATTGAATGATCCCACCAATCGACAGTTAACAGAGCAAATTCAGGAAGCAAAAGATCATTTCAATAAAGTGTTAGAGATATTGAAAAAAAAACCAAACAGAAATCCTTGAAATGAAGGAAACAATAAACCAAATTAAGAACTCCATAGAAAGCATAATCAATAGGATAGAACACCTGGAAGACAGAACTTCAGATATTGAAGACAAAATATTTAACCTCGAAAACAAAGTTGAACAAACAGAGAAGATGGTAAGAAATCATGAACAGAATCTCCAGGAACTATGGGATATCATGAAAAGGCCAAATTTGAGAATTATTGGGATTGAGGAAGGCTTAGAGAAACAAACCAAAGGAATGAACAATCTATTTGAAGAAATAATATCAGAAAATTTCCCAAATCTGAAGAATGAAATGGAAAATCAAGTCCAAGAGGCTTATAGGACTCCAAATACACAAAATTACAACAGACCCACACCAAGGCACATTATAATGAAGATACCTAACATACAAAATAAAGACAGAATTTTAAAGGCTGTGAGAGAAAAGAACCAAATTACACTCAGGGAGAAACCAATACGGATATCAGCAGATTTTTCAATCCAGACCCTAAAAGCTAGAAGGGCCTGGAACAACATTTTTCAAGCTCTGAAAGAAAATGGATGCCAACCAAGAATCTTATACCCAGCAAATCTTACCTTCAAATTTGACGATGAAATAAAATCATTCCATGATAAACAAAAGCTAAAAGAATTTACAAAAAGAAAGCCAGCATTACAGAACATTCTCAGCAAAATATTTCATGAGGAAGAGATAAAAAACAAAGAAGCATATCAGCAAAGGGAGGAATTATCCTAAAGGAACTGTCAAATAAAGGAGGAACCAAGATGTGTCAAAAAATAAATAAATAAATAAATAAATAAAAATTTAAATATGAACCAAATGACTGGGAATACAAATCATATCTCAATAATAACCCTGAATGTTAATGGCCTGAATTCATCAATCAAAAGACATAGACTGGCAGATTGGAGTAAAAAGAAAGATCCAACAATATGTTCCCTGCAAGAGACTCACCTCATAGAAAGAGATACCCATAGACTAAAGGTGAAAGGATGGGGAAAAACATACCATGCACATGGACTCTGCAAAAAAGCTGGAGTATCCATTCTCATTTCAGATAATGTGGACTTCAAGCCAATGTTAGTCAGAAGGGATAAAGAAGGACATTTCATACTGCTTAAGGGAAGCATAAATCAGCAAGATATAACAATCATAAACATCTATGCCCCAAACAGTGGCTCATCCATGTATGTTAAACAAATCCTTCTCAATTTTAGAAACCAAATAGACCATAACACAATAATACTAGGTGATTTTAACACACCTCTATCACCACTGGACAGATCTTCCAAACAAAAATTGAACAAAGAAACCATAGATCTCAATAACACAATCAATAATTTAGACTTAACAGACATTTATAGAATATACCATCCAACCAAGAGTGAATACACTTTCTTCTCAGCAGCACATGGATCCTTCTCTAAAATCGACCATATATTATGCCACAAAGCTAATGTCAGCAAATACAAGAAGATAGAGACACTACCTTGCATTCTATCAGATCATAATGGATTGAAGTTACAAATTAATGAAAGAGTTAAAAACAGAACCTACTCCAACACCTGGAGATTAAACAATATGCTATTATATGATGAATGGATAACAGAAGATATTAGGAAGGAAATTAAAAAATTCTTAGAGGTAAACGAGAACAAAGAAACATCATATCAAAATCTCTGGGACACTATGAAAGCAGTACTTAGAGGAAGATTTTTTTCATGGAGCGCATTTAATAAAAGAAGTAAAACTCAAAAAATAAACGACCTAACACTACAGCTCAAAGCCCTAGAAAAAGAAGAATAGACCAACACCAAAAGTAGTAGAAGACAGGAAATAGTTAAACTCAGAGCTGAAATCAACGAAATTGAAACAAAAGAAACAATACAAAAAATTGACAAAATCAATAGTTGGTTCTTCAAAAAAATAAACAAAATTGATAAACCTTTAGCCACACTAACAAAGAGAAGACGAGAGAAAACCCAAATCACTAAAATTCGGAATGAACAAGGAAATACCACAACAGACATGACTGAAATACAAATAATAATTAGAAGCTATTTTGAAAATCTATACTCCAACAAAATAGAAAATTTCAAAGACATCAACAGGTTTCTAGAGACATATGAATTGCCTAAACTGAACGAGGAGGACATACACAATTTAAATAGACCAATTTCAAGTAATGAAATAGAAGAAGTCATCAAAAGCCTACCAACAAAGAAAAGTCCAGGACCAGATGGGTTCTCAGCCGAGTTCTTCAAAACCTTTAAAGAAGAGCTCATTCCAATACTTCTCAAAGTATTCCATAAAATAGAAGAGGAGGGAACCCTCCCAAACCCATTCTATGAAGCCAATATTACCCTGATACCTAAACCAGACAAAGACACATCGAGGAAAGAAAATTTCAGACCAATATCCTTAATGAACATCGACGCAAAAATTCTCAACAAAGTTTTAGCAAATCGCATACAAAAACATATTAAAAAGATAGTGCACCATGATCAAGTGGGTTCATCCCAGGGATGCAAGTTTGGTTCAACATCAGGAAATCAATAAATGTAATTCACCATATCAATAGACTTAAAGTCAAGAATCACATGATTATTTCGATAGATGCAGAAAAAGCATTTGATAAAATACAGCACCCCTTCATGCTCAAAACACTAGAAAAAATAGGGATAGTGGGAACATTCCTCAACATTGTAAAGGCCATCTACGCTAAGCCCATGGCTAATATCTTTCTAAATGGTGAAAAACTGAAAGCATTCCCTCTAAAATCTGGAACAAGGCAGGGATGCCCTCTTTCACCACTTCTATTCAATATCGTCCTTGAAACTCTAGCCAGAGCAATTAGACAGACCAAAGAAATTAAAGGGATACGAATAGGAAAAGAAGAACTCAAACTATCCCTTTTTGCTGATGATATGATTGTATACTTAGAGGAACCAGGAAATTCCACCAGAAAACTTTTAGATCTCATAAGTGAATTCAGTAAAGTAGCAGGATATAAGATCAATGCTCATAAATCCAATGCATTTTTATACATAAGCGATGAATCTTCAGAAAGAGAACTTAGGAAAACTACCCCATTCACAATAGCTTCGAAAAAAATAAAATACTTGGGAATCAATCTCACAAAAGAGGTGAAAGACCTCTACAATGAGAACTACAGAACACTAAAGAAAGAAATTAAAGAAAACTTTAGAAGATGGAAAGATCTCCCATATTCTTGGATAGGAAGAATTAATATTGTCAAAATGGCCATACTACCAAAAGTGCTATACAGATTCAATGCAATTCCAATTAAAATCCCAAAGATGTACCTTACAGAAATAGAGCAAGCAATTATGAAATTCATCTGGAAGAATAAAAATCCCAGAATAGCTAAAGCAATCCTTGGCAGAAAGAGTGAAGCAGGGGGTATCGCAATACCAGATCTTCAACTCTACTACAAAGCAATAGTAACAAAAATGGCATCGTATTGGTACCAAATTAGAAAGGTGGATCAATGGCACAGAATAGAGGACACGGACACAAACCCAAATAAATACAATTTTCTCATACTAGACAAAGGGGCCAAAAATATTCAATGGAGAAAAGATAGCCTCTTCAACAAATGGTGCTGGGAGAATTGGAAATCCATATGCAACAGATGAAACTAAATCCCTATCTCTCACCATGCACGAAACTAAACTCAAAATGGATTAAGGATCTCAGAATCAGACCAGAGACCTTGCATCTTATAGAAGAAAAAGTAGGTCCAGAGCTTCAACATGTCGGCTTAGGACCAGACTTCCTCAACAGGACTCCCATAGCACAAGAAATAAAAGCAAGAATTAATAACTGGGATAGATTCAAACTAAAAAGCTTTCTCTCAGCAAAGGAAACTATCAGCAATGCGAAGAAAGAGCCTACAGAGTGGGAGAAAATCTTTGCCAATCATACTTCAGATAGAGCACTAATCTCCAGAATCTATAAAGAACTCAAAAAACTCTACACCAAGAATGCAAATAATCCAATTGACTAATGGGCTAAGGAAATGAATAGACACTTCACAGAAGAAGATGTACAAGCAATCAACAAACATATGGAAAAATGTTCAACATCTCTAGTAATAAGAGAAATGCAAATCAAAACCACTCTAAGATTCCATCTCACCCCAATTAGAATGGTGATTATCAAGAATACAAGCAACAACAGGTGTTGGCGAGGATGTGGGGAAAAAGGTACACTCATACATTGCTGGTGGGGCTGAAAATTAGTGCAGCCACTCTGGAAAGCAGTGTGGAGGCTCCTTAGAAAACTTGGAATGGAACCACCATTTGACCCAACTATCCCACTCCTTGGCCTATACCCAAAGGACTTAAAATAAGCATACTATAGAGATACAGCCACATCAATGTTCATAGGTGCTCAGTTCACAATAGCCAGGTTGTGGAACCAACCTAGATGTCCTTCAATTGATGAATGGATAAAGAAACTGTGGTATATATATACAATGGAATATTACTCGGCCATAAAGAATGATAAAAAAATAAATAAATAAAAAAATAATAAACAGAAAAAAAAAACCCACGTGCTAAAAATAAGTTACTTAAAAAGAACATTCAAAGTCAATTTGAGCTTAGGTTTTTCAATAATGTTTGTTTGCCTTACACATACACACACACACACACACACAATTTTGAATTCTTCTTGCAGTTTTATGACAAACTTTCAGTGTTTTGTTTTTTAAGAAGTGATATCTTGACTGACCCCTAACACTTTTTAATTATTAACCCATTTGAAACTCTTTTACATTTTTCTATGCTTTATGAATAAAAATTTCTGGCCCTGTGTGACCCCTGGACATCAATACCTCTGATACTTCCAGTGATTCTATACATATTTCCAGCTAATTTCCTTAACTATATTAGCTGATTAGCCCTAAATACATATGTATACCTATGTTGGGTGCTCTGCAGATTATGAAAGATCTTTCTCTCTTCAGCCTCACCCTGCTGGTCCTGTACCCTGCGAAACTGACCAGCTAGATCTACTTAGACTCATAGCAACTATTCCCACTTCCAGGGGTGCCCATAGAGCTGCCTGGCTTTCCACTCCTTGAAGCATGATCTGGAAATTCTTCAGAGCATTAAACTGGGGCAAACTTCTGTTTTGAAAGAGTTATTTCCCATGTTTTAGGAACTACTGCCCATCATTTCTCAATGTTCTGTGTCTTGAAAATTGTTGTTTTATATATTTTATCAATTTTGACTTGTTTCTGAAAGAGGAGAAAATTCCAATCACTACTGATTTCATCTTTTATTGAATCTTAATAACTGAAGTGCTTTTCAAATAAATTAAACTCAATGTTTTTAAAATTTATAACACATTATTTAATTATTATCCTGAAATTTTAGTTTTTTATGTTTGCTTAAATTCAGCAGAGTCCCTTTCTCATCCCCAAAACCTTGGTCCCCCTGGGAATGTGGACTAGAATAATAAATTTGGCACATGTTACCAACATAATTTGGTACCTGCTCAAGGCACAAAATCAGCATGGTAGAGGAGATGTAGGCACAGAAGGAACAGAACATAATTAATAGATAATAGCTGAAAATTGGAGTAATGTCATCTGTACAAAGGGAAATGAAGAGCAGAGTGAGAGGGAGGGAGGAAATGGAATGCTCCAGATGGTAAAAGAATAAGCAGTGGAAATGCAGAAATAGCCAAGTCAAGTGAGTGAACACAGACCATATCAAATATGGGGAAAACTTAAGCACATGTACTCTAGCTGATATTATGAAGTGGAAATGGAAAATATCCCTGATAAAACTTGTAAAAGAGAAGTGATAGGTGGAAAGAGGCTGAAACAGTGACAAAAGCAAACAAAAAGTAAACATTTTTATGAGTTTAATATCTACCTGGTTTAATCCAATGAGAATCAATTATCTACTGAATATAGATGCTTATTAAGTGATAACCACCAAAAATTGGCATGACTTCCTGAACTGCAGAAGAGGTGGTCTTGTCGAAATCTTTATGTTGCATTTATATTTAGGGTAGCTAAAGTCAACAGACAACACAATTTTCATTATACACTCTTCTTATTTTTCAGATCCTACAATTTGCCCCAGATATAACATAGTACAACTTGTAGTTTTGCAAACAGTATACTAACATAAAACTTGAAGGAAGCTTAATGACTAACACCAAAGTTCCCTACACAAATACTAAATGTATTCATCATAATACATTTTATAATACTAAATGTATTCATCATAATACATTTTATAATAACTTTCATAGTAGAAAATCTTCCAGTTGTTTCTTTGGCCAAATACATCATGCAATATGCTTTATTTAATATCTTTAGTCTCTTCCTTCTTTAGACACTATTAATTAATTTTCTACAGTAAATTGGAATAAAATAAGTCTGTATTCTCTTTTTCTCCATTTTCTATAATTCTCATTTTTTTATCCAGAGCATTATATATTCCATAATATTTCTTATGAAAAACAAGTACATTTAACATAAGTGGATTGATTTACCCATTTAAATAACATTTTGGAATTCTAGGTTTTATAAAAATGAAAATCAGCATGCTTGTTCTTTTCAACTTTTCTTCATCTCTTTCCTATTTTTAATCATATTTTTTCCAAATTTTCACAGCCTATATCATTTATATTCTCTGTTCACACGTATTCTCATCAAACTATTTTTCTCATTTCTAAAATTACTTAATTTACAACATGCTATTGCTGTAAATGACATTTTAGGTTGTTTCAGTTTGCCTTCTACTAGTTTTAGTGAGATCTTGAATGCATATGCACTTTATGCTTCTTTGGAAGTAAAATGTTAAAAGACAGACTACAAATGATGTTAAGTAAAAACTATAGTGTCCTGAGTGTGAGTAGAATATCTGTTTGAACTCATGTGTGTATACACCTGTGATATTTTCTGAGTTGATTTATTTTATTAGGAGTTTTATTTTTCTTCTATTACAATATCACCTTATTCATTATCATCTTATTCATTTTTTATTTTAATTTTCTGTGGTACTGGGGATTGAATACAGGTCCTTGCACATGTTAGGCACACACTCTACCAACTGAGCTGTGTCCCCAGTCCTCCTTTTATATTTATCAATAATTTTTGTTCTTTTGAAGGAAGGTCTGAGACCTTTTCATTTAAGCATTTTTATGTTTTCCTTACTTTCTGTTAGTACTTATAATTAGGCAAGTTGGATTTTTTGTGGGCTGTGTTTAAACAATGATTCCTAGTGAAGCGGTTGTGTAGAAGGACTGGACATATTTCTGTGTTCTAGGGCTCTGTCTTTAATTTCTAATGTTACACTTAGAAGTAAGAAGCTATGTGTGTTATATAGTAGAGGGACAAAGACAACAACTATGTACTGTATAAATGAAGAAGAGGAAAATATTATGAATGTTTTCACCACAAAAAATGATAAATGTTTGAGGAGATTGATATGTTTAAACTTATTGAAACATCACAAAATGTGTGCATACTGAGTTGCACAATTTTTATATTTTTATATGTCAGTTAAAAAATACATCAAATTTAACCTTTTAAAAATGATTCCCAGTTTCTTTAAAATCTGTTGTTTCCCATATCACAATCAGCAGCATTTCTATAGCCAGCTCTGAGCTTTGAAAGTTCCTCTATTGAAGCTACAAGCACACGGTGGATTTTAAAACTCAAATGGATAGAAACAAACTAAAGTACCACATTTGTGTACAATGAATCAAAATTCAGTCTGTAAAAAATTAAAAGGTAAATTTAAAATAAAAACTCAAATGGAACCAAAAAAATTCCTCTTTTGAGAAAACAAGCACACTTGTATTTTCATTTCAATTCACTTTCTCTTTTCCTTGGGGAAAAAAAAAAACAGTGTTACATATTCCACCAAGTAAATTACCATTGTAGGATTAATTATTCAATGTCCTCAGACATAATTAGAAAGCCACATTCAGGAAGCAGCAGCTCCTTCCCTCTTTGCTTTATTATCTACTTCAGCTCCTTTCATCTTTGCTTTATTATCTCCTTCCTTCCTTCCTTCCTTCCTTCCTCACACCTTTCCTTGCTTCCTTCTTTTGCTCCTTCCCTTTTAGGTAAATGTAACTGCAGGAGTAATGTGTTCTTTAATGAATATATAATGAAGATAAATATAAAGTTTAGTGTAATAACTTCAATTTACAGCATTCCAAGCTAGGCACCACTTCTCAGTGACTGTCTTATTACTAGTTACTCTTCACTACCATCCTGCCTTTCCTTTTGCCCAGGTCTTCCTCACAGTACACAGGTGGAATGCTTCAGCCTTTAGGTGTTAACTTCACTTAACTTCTCCAAGCAACTGTTTTCTGACTACCATTTCCAAATATAAATGTCTTGTTTCCTTTTCAGTGTATGCAACTTATTATCTTCAGATCCTAGAAGAATTTTCCATATGAAGTTGGTGCTTATTTATTTCTATTAAATGTATTCATTAATCCCATTTGTTATTATGTTGGAATTTTTTCATAAATTCACTGGAATTGTAAGACTAGGGCAAATTATGGCTATAGTGTACAGTTATAGATATCTTTTTGGGGGGTATACCAAAAATTGGGTTCAGGGGCACTCAACCACTGAGCCACATCCCGAGCCCAATTTTATATTTTATTTAGAGACAGGGTCTTCCTGAGTTGCTTAGCAAATAGTCATTGCTGATTCTGGCTTTGAACTTGAGATCCTCCTGCCTCATTCTTCCAAGCTTCTGGGGTTACAGGCATGTGCCACCACACATTGGTATAGTTATCTTTTGATTGTAATGTTTTTGATTGCAATGTTTTTGATTGTAATGTTTTAAAATGTTCTAAGTTGCCACTTTTGAAGCAAATTTTTTTTGCAAATTTAGTTAACATTGCTCAATAATTTACTATAAGTAGTTTTACTTTAATATTTTGTTTTCCTTTATTCAATATCTGCTTCAAAATACACTCCCTGAATTAATTTTCAGAAAATTAAGGTGTACATCATGTTCATAGTCTTTTATATTTATATATATATATATATATATATATATATGTTACATGCAATTTACTAAAGTGTATGAGTAATACTGGTAATGATAAAAATATGCAATATTTAATCTGAGGAACACTTAAAAGATAAATGCAAAGTCAATGTTACATCCACAATTTGTTTAGTAATACATTCAGATTATGCAAATTTTGTGGAAATAATGCTCGCAAAAAGAAATTCATTCAATAAGAAATAGTGAGAGCAAGCCCAGCTTTCGTCCTGAGAGGAGTAGGAAGGCCTGAGCTACGGCTCTGGACTACATTTCCCTGAGACCCGGAAGGTCGACCCCACGTGCTGCGGGATTTCAGGTTCCTCTTTATGGTTTGGCGGGACAGTTGGCTTAGCGGTCAGCTGCTGAACGGCATTTGGAATCCAGTGAACTTGGCCAGTTTGTACCTGATGGAAAGTAGGGAAAGGAGGTTCAAGATGGCGGACTAGAGGGCGGCTGTATTTCATGTTGCTCCAGGACTCAAGATTCAAAAGAGGAGATAGTGACTTGGGACCAACTCAAAGCCGCCGGGTGAGTTTCTCCCATAGGGGAGGCGTCCCCGATGGGGCAGTAGCCCTGGAACGCAGAGAACTTTGTGAAGTAGAGTGACTCGGCGGGGTCGCCCCTCCCCCGCCGGAGCGGTAAACACGGACAGCGAAGCGGAGCGAAAAATGGCGGATTGAAGTTTCCAGGACCGCGGCAGATTCTCTAACCTAAGGAGACTCGTCTGCGAAGGGTGAGGCTCCCAAGCCCAGGAGGGAGGTCCGGGCCCCTGGGAACAGTTGCCTGCGAAGGCTGCCCTGCCCAGGCGGCAAGACACACCTCCCCCGCTGGAGCAGTGAACTCAGAAAGCGGGGAACTTTGCAAAAGAGGTTGTGCGACACACCGCTTGGTTTTGAAGCGATCTGCCAGGGCTCCAGCGGCTGACAGAGAAAGAGTGGCTGCCAGAGAAAGAGAACGTTGCCTGCGAAGGCTGCCCTGCCCAGGCGGCGAGTTGTTTGGATCCAGCAACCGCCTGAGCAATGGGGAGGGGACTGCCCAGAGGAGGTGGAGGTACGCAGTGAGTGGCTTGGTCTCCAAGCGCCCACACCGAGCACCGGGTGGCTGTCTGGAGGAAGAGACGAGTGACGGATCACTGGGGCTTGGAACATATGTACGAGGCTCCAAGTGACTGGTCAGAGGGCGGGTCGCATAGCCAGGCGATTAGGTGCATAGCAAGGTCGGGTCCAGGGACCTAGGCACCTTTTCTTGAATGAACTACACAGAGACAAGCTGAGGGACGAAGTGAAGGTTCCAGGACTTCGGGCAGCTTCTCTAAGAAGGGACAACCTAAGGAGACTCGTCTACGAAGGGTGAGGCTCCCAGGCCCAGGAGAGCTACACAGAGACCAGCTGAGGGGTGGAGCGAAGGTTCCAGGACTTCGGGCAGCTTCTCTGAGGAGGGGCCACCTAAGGAGACTCGTCTGCAAAGGGCAGGGCTCCCAAGCCCAGGAGGTAGGTCCAGGCCCCTGGAATCGTTGCTTGGGAAGGCTGCCCTGCCCAGGCGGTAGTTATGGACTGAGGGGAACCTCTAGGAGGGGAACGGACTAGCGAGACCTCCCCACCGGGTGGGTCTTCCCCGCCGAGTGAGGTTTTCCCACAAAGACAGTAAAACCAGAGACACAGGCCCAAACAGGCATTGCCTCAGTCCGCAGTCTAGTTCCCCTTTGGATGACCATTGGTCAACAAGTAGAGGCACCTCTGCCCTCTAGCAGGGAATATACCCCACCTGAAGACCACCACCCCTAGAGAGGCAGCTACCTAGGGGAACACCGAAGTATCAACTTCCTCTAAGACTTCAGGCTACTGAAGGATAAGAGGGGATACACTAGCAATCTTCAGGGACATTATAAGTCAATAGAGGAAATCTGCAACATCTCTGCAGTCCACTGATACCTGAACAATATGAGAAAACAAGGGAAGAAAATGCCTCAAACAAATCTGGATGTTATATCAATAAAATCCAATGACAGCATGGCAGAAGAAATGTCAGAAAGGGAGTTCAGAATGTACATAATCAACATGATAAGGGAAGCAAACGATGAAATGAAAGAGCAAATGCAGGCATTGAATGAACGCACCAATAGACAGTTAAAAGAGCAAATACAGGAAGCAAAAGACCATTTCAATAAAGAGTTAGAGATATTGAAAAAAAACCAAACAGAAATCCTTGAAATGAAGGAAACAATAAACCAAATTAAGAACTCCATAGAAAGCACAACCAATAGGATAGAACACCTGGAAGACAGAAACTCAGATATTGAAGGCAAAATATTTAACCTCGAAAACAAAGTCGAACAAACAGAGAAGATGGTAAGAAATCATGAACAGAATCTCCAAGAACTATGGGATATCATGAAAAGGCCAAATTTGAGAATTATTGGGATTGAGGAAGGCTTAGAGAAACAAACCAAAGGAATGAACAACCTATTCAATGAGATAATTTCAGAAAATTTCCCAAATCTGAAGAACGAAATGGAAAATCAAGTTCAAGAGGCTTACAGGACTCCAAATACACAAAATTACAACAGACCCACACCAAGGCACATTATAATGAAAATACCTAACATACAAAATAAAGACAGAATCTTAAAGGCTGTGAGAGAAAAGAACCAAATTACATTCAGGGGGAAGCCAATACGGATATCAGCAGATTTTTCAATCCAGACCCTAAAAGCTAGAAGGGCCTGGAATAATATTTTTCAAGCCCTAAGAAAATGGATGCCAACCAAGAATCTTATACCCAGCAAAACTTACCTTCAGATTTGACGACGAAATAAAATCCTTCCATGATAAACAAAAGCTAAAAGAATATACAAAAAGAAAGCCAGCATTACAGAACATTCTCAGCAAAATATTCCATGAAGAAGATATGAAAAACAAAGAAGCAAATCAGCAAAGGGAGGAGATATCCTAAAGGAACTCTCAAATAAAGAGGAACCAAGTTGTGTCAAAAATAAGCAAATAAATGAATAAAATGAGTCAAATGACCGGGAATACAAATCATATCTCAATAATAACCCTGAATATTAACAGCCTGAATTCATCAATCAAAAGACATAGACTGGCAGATTGGATAAAAAAGAAAGATCCAACAATATGTTGCCTGCAAGAGACTCATCTCTTAGAAAGAGATACCAATAGACTAAAGGTGAAAGGATGGGAAAAAACTTACCATGCACATGGACCCAGCAAAAAAGCTGGGGTATCCATCCTCATTTCAGATAAAGTGGACTTCAAGCCAAAGTTAATCAGAAGGGATAAAGAAGGACATTTCATACTGCTTAAGGGAACCATAAATCAGCAAGACATAACAATCATAAATATCTATGCCCCAAACAGTGGCTCACCCATGTATGTCAAACAAACCCTTCTCAATCTCAGAAACCAAATAGACCACAATACAATAATACTAGGTGATTTTAACACGCCTCTCTCACCACTGGACAGATCTTCCAAACAAAAATTGAACAAAGAAACCATAGATCTCAATAACACAATCAATAATTTAGACTTAACAGACATTTATAGAATATACCATCCAACGAAGAGTGAATACACTTTCTTCTCAGCAGCACATGGATCCTTTTCTAAAATAGACCATATATTATGCCACAAAGCTAATGTCAGCAAATACAAGAAGATAGAGACACTTCCTTGTATTTTATCAGACCATAATGGATTGAAACTAGAAATAAATGAAAGAGCAAAAAACAGAAATTACTCCAACACCTGGAGATTAAACAATATGCTATTATATGAGGAATGGATAACAGAAGATATTAGGAAGGAAATTAAAAAATTCTTAGAGGTAAACGAGAACAAAGAAACATCGTATCAAAATCTCTGGGACACTATGAAAGCTGGTACTTAGAGGAAGATTTTTTTCATGGAGCGCATTTAATAAAAGAAGTAAAACTCAAAAAATAAACGACCTAACACTACAGCTCAAAGCCCTAGAAAAAGAAGAACAGACCAACACCAAAAGTAGTAGAAGACAGGAAATAGTTAAACTCAGAGCTGAAATCAACGAAATTGAAACGAAAGAAACAATACAAAAAATTGACAAAATAGTTGGTTCTTCGAAAAAATAAACAAAATTGATAAGCCTTTAGCCACACTAACAAAGAGAAGACGAGAGAAAACCCAAATCACCAAAATTCGGAATGAACAAGGAAATATCACAACAGACACGACTAAAATACAAAACATAAATAGAAGCTATTTTGAAAATCTATATTCCAACAAAATAGAAAATTTCGAAGATATCAACAAGTTTCTAGAGACCTATGAATTGCCTAAACTAAACGAGGAGGACATACACAATTTAAATAGACCAATTTCAAGTAATGAAATAGAAGAAGTCATCAAAAGCCTACCAACAAAGAAAAGTCCAGGACCTGATGGTTTCTCAGCCGAGATCTACAAAACCTTTAAAGAAGAGCTCATTCCAATACTTTTCAAAGTATTCCATGAAATAAAAGAGGAGGGAACCCTCCCAAACTCATTCTACGAAGCCAATATCACCCTGATACCTAAACCAGACAGAGACACATCGAGGAAAGAAAATTTCAGACCAATATCCTTAATGAACATCGACGCAAAAATTCTCAACAAAGTTTTAGCAAATCGCATACAAAAATGTATTAAAAAGATAGTGCACCATGATCAAGTGGGTTTCATCCCAGGGATGCAAGGTTGGTTCAACATCAGGAAATCAATAAATGTCATTCACCATATCAACAGACTTAAAGTCAAGAATCACATGATTATTTCAATAGATGCAGAAAAAGCATTTGATAAAATACAGCACCCCTTCATGCTCAAAACACTAGAAAAAATAGGGATAGTGGGAACGTTCCTTAACATTGTAAAGGCCATCTATGCTAAGCCCATGGCTAATATTATTCTTAATGGTGAAAACTGAAAGCATTCCCCCTAAAATCTGGAACAAGGCAGGGATGCCCTCTCTCACCACTCCTATTCAATATCGTCCTTGAAACTCTAGCCAGAGCAATTAGACAGACCAAAGAAATTAAAGGGATACGAATTGGAAAAGAAGAACTCAAACTATCCCTATTTGCTGATGATATGATTATATACTTAGAGGAACCAGGAAATTCCACCAGAAAACTTTTAGAACTCATAAGTGAATTCAGTAAAGTAGCAGGATACAAGATCAATGCTCATAAATCCAATGCATATTTATACATAAGTGATGAATCTTCAGAAAGAGAAGTTAGGAAAACTACCCCATTCACAATAGCCTCGAAAAAAATAAAATACTTGGGAATCAATCTCACAAAAGGGGTGAAAGACCTCTACAATGAGAACTACAGAACACTAAAGAAAGAAATTAAAGAACACCTTAGAAGATGGAAAGATCTCCCATGTTCCTGGATAGGCAGAATTAATATTGTCAAAATGGCCATACTACCAAAAGTGCTATACAGATTCAATGCAATTCCAATTAAAATCCCAACGATGTACCTTACAGAAGTAGAACAAGCAATCATGAAATTCATCTGGAAGAATAAGAAACCCAGAATTGCTAAAGCAATCCTTCGCAGGAAAAATGAAGCAGGGGGTATTGCAATACCTGAACTTCAACTGTACTACAAAGCAATAGTAACAAAAACGGCATGGTATTGGTACCAAAATAGACAGGTAGATCAATGGTACAGAATAGAGGACACGGACACAAACCCAAACAAATATAATTTCCTCATACTAGACAAAGGGGCCAAAAATATGCAATGGAGAAAAGATAGCCTCTTCAATAAATGGTGCTGGGAAAATTGGAAATCCATATGCAACAAAATGAAAATAAACCCATATCTCTCACCGTGCACAAAACTAAACTCAAAATGGATTAAGGACCTCGGAATCAGACCAGAGACCCTTCATCTTATAGAAGAAAAAGTAGGTCCAGATCTTCAACATGTCGGCTTAGGACCAGACTTTCTCAACAGGACTCCCATAGCACAAGAAATAAAAGCAAGAATCAACAACTGGGATAGATTCAAACTAAAAAGCTTTCTCTCAGCAAAGGAAACTATCAGCAATGCAAAGAAAGAGCCTACAGAGTGGGAGAAAATCTTTGCCAATCATACTTCAGATAGAGCGCTAATCTCCAGAATCTATAAAGAACTCAAAAAACTCAACACCAAGACTACAAATAATCCAATCGACAAATGGTCTAAGGAAATGAACAGACACTTCACAGAAGAAGACCTACAAACAATCAACAAACATATGGAAAAATGTTCAACATCTCTAGTAATAAAAGAAATGCAAATCAAAACCACCCTAAGATTCCATCTCACTCCAATCAGAATGGCGATTATCAAGAACACAAGCAACAACAGGTGTTGGCGAGGATGTGGGGAAAAAGGTACACTCATACATTGCTGGTGCGGTTGCAAATTAGTGCAACCACTCTGGAAGGCAGTGTGGAGATTCCTTAAAAAACTTGGAATGGAACTACCATTTGACCCAGCTATCCCACTCCTTGGCCTATACCCAAAGGACTTAAAATCAGCATACTACAGAGATACAGCCACATCAATGTTCATTGCTGCTCAATTCACCATAGCCAGATTGTGGAACCAACCTAGATGCCCTTCAGTTGATGAATGGATAAAGAAACTGTGACATATATATACAATGGAATATTACTCAGCCATAAAGAATGATAAAATTATGGCATTTGCAAGCAAATGGACGAAATTGGAGAATATCATGCTAAGTGAGATAAGCCAATCTCAAAAAACCAAAGGAAGAATGATCTTGCTGATAAGTGGATGATGATACATAATGGGGTGTGGGAGGGGTTAGTTTTAGGGTTAGAGTGAGGGTTAGGGAGGGGGGCAAGAATGGGGGAAGGAAGGACTGTATAGAGGGAAAAGAGGGATGGGAGGGGTGGGGGGAAGGGGAAAAAAATAACAGAATGAATCAACCAACATCACCCTATGTAAACGTATGATTACACAAATGGTATGCCTTTACTCTATGTACAAACAGAGAAAGAACATGTGTCCCATGTTCACAATAAAAAAAAAATAAGAAATAGTTCCTTCTTGCAATAATTGTTTTCATTATGATCTTAAAATAGGTTAATCATGTCAGTTTTAAACAAATTAAACAACTTGTAAAAATATATTGAAATCAATGACAACTGAAAGGTTAAATTATGATATCTAATAGATTAAATTTAATGTATTGGTATGACATAAAGCAAACATTTTACTAGGAAGGTAGTTTATTTTTAAAGTACGTTCTTCAAAATATCACAGCAACTGAATGCATCTAGGAGGCCTAGAATGGTTGTAGCAGTCAGGTGTTTTTTTTTTTACCAAAAACCTGACAAGAACTACATAAAGTAAAAAAATTTATTTTGGCTCATTGTTTCACAGGACTCAATCCATGGCTGGCCAGTTCTAATTCTTTGAGCCCACGATATGGAAAAACATTATGGTGGAAGGGCATTGTTCTTGAAAACTGCTTGACCCATGGAAAGCATAGAGAGACAGAAAGGGGGCAGGGACAGATGTAGTACCCAAGGCTATATCCCCCATGACTTATTTCTTCCATCCATGCCCTTATTCTTAATCCACCAGTAGAATAATCCACCAATTATGTCAAACACTCATAAACCCATCTTTTCACCTCTGAGCATTGCTGCATTGCCTAACCCAGGAGGGGAGGACTTTCCAGTTCCAAACCATAACACTGGTTTTCAAGGTAAATTTGTTCTGGGTCTTGGGGTTAATGGTGTTACAGTCTTTCCATGGAACTTTACTATTGATAATGCCCATATGAGACTAATAATTGATTGGATTCAAAATTGAAAAACACATTATTTTTCATTACAAGCAATTTAAATTTAAAATTCTGTAATAAAATATTTGATATGCTTCAGGAAAAGAACAATAAGAATTCCTATGATTCTAAGCATCCAGACATTTGCCCTCTTATTGCCAGGCTTTTCTGTCAATTTCAGGTCTGCTACGAGCTCAAACACAATACTAAATTACAAAAAGGGACATTCTATTAGCTCGGTAGCCTAATGTAAAAGGTTCTGGATGGTAGTAAATTCTCTAATCAAAAGTTTTTTTTTATTTTTTTTTATTTTTAGATCCATCCATTATGTCTTCCATAATGTATTCTTGTGAATTCTATAAAATGATTTGTTTTTAAATCTTCTTTTTATAAATAAGCATTTCAACACTTTTAAATAACCGACTCTTTATTTATTAATTTGTTCTTGACAACTCTATACTTACAAGTTCTGTTTCTGACCTATATTCCACTTGTCTATTTATATAAACCTATTCCAAAGGGATATTTCTTAATTGATACAGCTTTATAATAAGCCTTGATAGCAGAAAGGATAATTTTCCCACATGGTTAGTTTTTCAGAAATGTGTACCCTGTTATTAAATTTTGGTATTCAAATAAATTTTTGAATAAGTTTGTTGATACTTGAAGAAAATTATCTTGTAAATTTGTTGGTCTTTTTATTGAAATTAAGTGAGCTTTAGGATGAATTAGAAACAAATTTAACATATTATCTTCTTAAATGCAAACATGTATTTCTATAAATATTTATTTATTTTACTGTATTTTGATAGCATTTAATAATGTTTGTCACATTACCTGTTTCCAAGGTATTTATTATTGTTAAATAAATAATCATTTAACAATACCTCTTTCTGCTTGTTAGTATGTAAAGTAGAATAGATTTTTCTTTCTAAAAATGCAATAGCAAATAAATAAACTTTCTAATTTTAACCCACTTAGCTTCCATTCATTTATTGTGTTTACTTCAATGTTAGCTGTGAATAGCAATGGCTTTTCTTCTGTGTCCTTTGTTTTCTTTATTGAATATCTGGGCTATGATTTTGAGGATGGGTCCAGCTCTCCATATTCTGGCTAAGAAGTTTGAGTAAGATTTCCACCATGCTACATTTTTGGGAGGTACCTGAGTCTTGGCTCTCAGGCTCTAAGACATGTTTTTATCATGGGGAAAACTCTAGAACAGACTCACATTCAGAAGGCTAGAACTGACTTCTCTGAATATTTTTCAGAAAATAAATCATTCTAAAGTACCCAGAATCTTTCCTGGTCTTTGTATCAATACAAAATTGTTAATCCAACCAATATCCTGTTCTAATGTATTGAACTGCACATTTATTTTGGCCTATGACTCAGGAGATTGCTTTCAGTTATAATTACCTTATCTTTTTAATAATTATCAAATTTTTTTGCTCTTCTAACAGATACTTTGTTTTCATAAGAACTATCAATATTCAATTTACTTTCATTTTAGAACACTTTTGAAGAAGATATAATTTGTGTTTTTTTCTATCATAGTTCACAGTGTCCTTAAGCATTCAAGCATTCTTCCAATAAAATGGATTAGGACCAGATAAATAATTTGTCAAAGACATGGAAACTGAAACTCTCCAAGGGTTGTGTCTATAAGTTATCAGCTGAGAAATACTTTAATATAGAATTTGAGATGGATATTTTTGATAATTTTGGAGGTACCATTTAAAAGCTACCATAATACTATATTTGAGAACAGGATGCTTAGCAGTTTTCTAAATATATTAAATGTATTATCTCATTTACTTCCCACAAACACTGAAGTAGATAATATCATTATTACCATTTTAAGGTAACAAAAGCAAAGAGGTACTTCATAATTTGCCGAAGTGTTTCATGTAATTGCTTATTCTAAATGGCATATCATAGAAGCTGCCATTGTATTTATGGTCAGTGGCAGGAACCCTCCATGAGCTCCGGTAAGATAGAAACAGACGTTTTGATCATGACTCAGTTTCAAAGGTGATATCAAAGAATATTGTTGTTCATAATTTCTTTGTAATTTGAGAGTTCTAATTAAGATTTTATAAGACTTGGCTTTTTAAATTTGTTTTATATTTTTTATTGTTTGTTCTATTTAGTTATACATGATAGCAGAATACATTTTGATTCATTGTACACAATTGGAGTACAACTTTTCATTTCTCTGGTCACACAGGATGTAGAGTCACAGCATCTGTAATCATAGATGTACAAAGGGTAATAATGTTTCTCATTCCATCATCTTTCCTTCCCTCTGTCCTCTCCCCACCTCATTTTTCTGTACACAATCCAAAGTTCTTCCATTCTTCACTTACGTCCTCACTCCCCACCCTGTTCCGTATCAGCATCCACTTACCAGAGAAAACATTTGACCTTTGATTTTTTTGGGATTGGCTTATCTCACTTAGCATGATTTTCTCCAACTCCATCCATTTACCTACTAATGCCATGATTTTATTCTTCTTTATGACTAATATTCCATTGTGTATATATACCACAGTTTCTTTATCTATTCATCTATTGAAGGACATAAGACTTGGCTTTTATTTCATCTCTTACAGTAAGACTTCCAAGCACGCACATGCCAAATTAGGGTGCTGTGCCTCTCTTTTAATTCCCAGCAATTACTTCTGATTATCAACACAATCAGAGCAGCAAATGATATGCATCAATTAATGTGCCTGTATTGTCCATTAAATGTTATTATTTTGAAAATAATATTGATATTTGATTCTCTGTTCCCGAGAATAGCACCTAATATTTGCTAAGGGTACAATACATATTTGTTCATAAAGTGAATGTTATAAAACATTTGGGTAGATTCTTTATTTATTCTCATACTTAAAATTTACTAAACAACTACTTATTTGGAAAGTGAATGAAGTACTTGGAGGTAAAGAGATGGTTGAACTGTAACCAGGTTTAAAAAAGATAAAGAGACTTCAATGAGGGGAGTAAAAAAATACTAAAAAGATTCAATATTTTAAGAGTAGTCATAAACATATTTTCATTTGTGTAAAGAAAAGGAAACAATCAACAGAGTGAAGAGGGAACCTACAGAATGGGAGAAAATATCTACAATCTACATATCTAACAATGGGTTAATAAGCAGAATGTATCAGAAACTCCAAAATCTCAACAGTCAAAAACAATAACTTGATTAAAAATGGGCATGGTAACTGAGCACTTCTCCAAGTCATAAAATAGAAAACAAGTACAAGATAAATTTCTCAATATCACTAATCATTAGGAAAATTCAATAAGAATGACAATGAGGTATCTGCTCACTTCAGGAAGAACAGCAATTATCAAATAAATCTCAACAAGAAAGGAAGGAAGGAAGGAAAGAAGGAAATAAACAGAAATTACTAGTGAAAATGTGAAGAAAAAAATGGAAATGTAAGTCAGTGCAGTCATTTTGGAAAAAAATGGATATTTCTCAAAAAATTTAAAATATAACTACCATGTGATCAAGAAATCCCAGTACTGAGTATGTATCCAAAGGAAATGAAATCAATATATTGATTAGACATCTCTACTCCCATATTCACTTCAGCACTTTTCACAATTACCAAGAAATGAAAGCTTCCTAAGTGGCCATCAAGAGATGAACAGATATAGAAAATGTGGTATATATATATATATATATATATATATATATATATATATACATATATATATATATACACAATGACATACTGTTATTCAGATAAAAGAATAAAATCCTGTCACTTGTGACAACGTGTGTAACTAGAGATTATGATAGTGAAATAAACTCAGCACAGAAAAAGTGCTGCATGATATATAACACTAATATGTGGAATCTAAAATAGCTGATCCCATAGAAGCTGAGGGTACAATGGCGATTACCAGAGGCTGGAGAGATAGAGGAAGAGGAAAGGAAGATAGTCAGAAGTAAGAAGTTATGAGGTTCTATGGCATGTTAGTGGAATAGAAAATAGTGGATAAAAAGGCAAAGTACTACTGCTTTTATGAAGGTAGAAGAAAGGATTTTGAATGGCTGAACCATAAATAATTGATCAGTGTTTGAAAAGGTTAATATATTTAAACCAATTTACATATTATACAATGTATACATATAATGAAATTTCACACAATTACTCATTAATATGTTCAATTTTATATTTTCAAATATTAGTTAAAATATACTTAGGCAAGTATGAAATATTAATAACAAAATAAATGAGGCTCAAGGGAGCTTCTTTTGTCTTCCCTTCATAACACATGAGAAAACACTGAAAGGAAATGTCTACAAGGAATAGACCTTTCACCAAACATGGAAACTGCTGGCACCTTGATCTTGCTAGCTCCTGAAATCGTAGAAATAAGTGCTGGATTTTTTAGTTTGTTATATGATACTATACTTACAGAAACTAGGAAGCATATGAGTGTTTTGCTACATTTTGATTATATATAAAAATAAAATTATATTCTGACATTTATTACTTATTCCTTTTGTTGAATAGACTATATATACAAATATATAGAGAGAGCATGCATCTGAAATCCTTTATTGGAAGATCATTGCTGTTTACCAAATAGAAGAATTTATAGACCCATAGTGACCAGCTTATTGACTGGGAACCCTCTGCCCAATGGAGGGAAGGTCTGGCAATCTCTGTCTCTCCCAGGACCCCTGGGTCTTTGGCATAATGCTGATGAGCTGGAGGTGCTGTAAGCAGTAAAGCTCCTTGACTTAAAGCACAGACTTGGATGAGCACTGGGGAATAAAGCAATGGAAGAGAAAGGCAGTGCTGAGACTGGGGGTAGAAGCAAAAGTGGAGGAAGCAAGGGGCTAGAGAGATGGTTTCTATTTTTTATTTTCTGTAAAGGGGAGCAAATAGGCCTATAGTCTAGTGGGTGGGTGGTGGTGGTGCCTGGGGTGTCCATGTGCTGACATCTTTCTCATCATCTGGCTTGAAGATGGCTTCCAGCAATAGGTCCCTGGGGCTGTCTCCTTCCCCTCTTTGGCCTTACTTGGAGTTGGGAACCCACAGATCAGAAGTGATGCAACACTGTATGTGGTACTTCACATCAGTGGGTTCCATCTTGCTGATGGCATCTTGGAGCATGTGCACATCATTCACATCAAAGCACTTTTAAAGTTCCTCATGGAGGAACTCATAGACCTGGCAGAGTCCAAGTAACCAGGGCTCAGGTGCTTCTTGCACTCCTCTCTCATACCCCTTTGTGGCCTTCTTGATGTGCAGCTTGGTTTGGCCCTGAACATGCTCTTTGCAGGCCTCCAGCTCATCATTAAATCCCTCCCTTCATACACACGTGGGTTAGCTATCTTAATCTGAGTCTGAACTGTGTGAGGCAGGCAAGAGAATCCACCTGCAGACTCTTTGTTAGCTTCAGGATGAAATGCATAACAATTGTCTGGTGGGTCACATGCTCCATGAGTGCACATTTCTCCTCTAGGTCAACGCACCAGATAACCAAGTAGCTGGCTGTCTACTCACACACCAAGTGGATATTGACAAGGTACTTCTGGCTGTCATCCCAGCTGCAGAGCATGATAAAGTGCTGGTCTTTTTCTACTCCTCCACAAAAGTTTTGGGTTTCTGATCCCTCACTCAGAATCATCCTCTGCCTTCTCAGGTTTGGTATTGACCATGATTTTGCTGAAACCATCTTTACTGAGTGTGTCCAATTTCCAGAATGTGCTCTTTTCCTTCTAGCACATTTCCAGTTTCTTCTCCCACCTCCACTCCACAGCCTGCAGTATCAACAGGTCTGCCTGGCCACCTTTGGCCACCTCCAGCTCCTTCAGCCACCTTGTTCTTGCATTCATAGCAACCCCTGACCAGCTCTTCCTTCTTCTGGAACTGATCCATGTGCTCCACCTGGGCCTGGTGTTGCCAGGGGAAGAGGCTGGTCATATCACTGTTGGGGTGCATTTCATCCTTATCATAAGACACTGGGATATGGTCCCACATGCTGTAGTCACCCGTCTTGACTTGACAGACCAGAAGCTCTGACTCTGGTAGAAGAGGTGGCAGCAGTGTTGAAGATTTGGGTTGTGGGGACCCACCTCTTCTCCATTTTTATTTATTTAAGCAAAGCAAAAAGTTTAGGGAATTGATTTTATACTTAAGTTACACTCTAAATTGATGTACAAGGGTATGTAGTGTTCAATGGCTCATTAAGACTGATGAAAATTATCAGTGAATTGCTTAAATGAATGGAGATGTATGCTTTTCTTAATAATGAAAAATTACTTGAATTTTTATTACACACAAGAAAAGATTATGGATTAGCACATGTATACATAAACAGCTGTAATTTTTATAATCCATTATGTTTATTATTTCTCATTATGTAACTGATAAATTCATTCTCAGTAACAGAAAATATCTGGAATATACAAAATTAACAGAAACATATAAAACACAAATATTTAATAAAATAGGACTGATAAACTTGGTATGATATTTATCATTATTTAATTCAAAACATACAATAGTTTATGCAACACATGCATTTCATGAGCATATCTGAAAAACATTTTCCCCCTCAGGAGTAATGTTTGTTACATTTTATTTTCCAAAAATTTGAATGATTTTCAAAATTCACTGAATAAAGTTGTTTTTAAATTACTAAAATAGATATTGGTATTAATATTTATCCCTATAATAGTCCACATGAAATATGTTTAGAAACAAGAAAGGATAATATATATTCTAAAACCTGGATTGCTTGCAAGAAGTGGGAAGTAGAACTGGGAAGATTTGTATAACTGAGTCAATTTGGAACCTGAGTCATAGTCATAGGGACTGACAGAGTAACTGGGAAAATTACAAATATCTCTCAATAAACAGACCAGTAGCAGTAAGTGAAAAGCAGAAAGCATGCTTCCTCTAGGATAAAACTGATGTCTGGGATATCAGAAAGTTTGAAATATCAAGTATCTTCAAGTATCTTATATAATAATATCTCTTTCCATGTGTATTAAAAATCGAATTTCCCAATAATGATTCAGAGCAAAAGTTTAATTGTATTTTTTAAAGCAGAGGAAGTGGGAGCCTTAATAGAGGTGCTTATAATAATCTGCTACAGAAAAGAAACAGGGTGCTAAAGAATGCATTTTGAGGAAAGTAACCAAGGGAGAAGTCTGGAAATTGGGAAAGAACTAATGGGAACCCTAAACAACAATGAAACTCATAAAGGAACAAAGCACACTGCAAATACAAGCTACCCAGGGCTGAGGAGAAGGGGTTTCCACATGTCCAGGAAAGGGTAAACCAGAAAAATGCATCAATCCCCATAGGAGCTCTAAGTCCTAACTACTGAAGAATTCCAAATTGCTCATAGGGTTTGAATCCATTTGGGAACTGATTTGATTCTGAGTGAGAACTTTAGTCAAAAGAACATCATCTTGGTCACTTCTTAACTCCTAGAATCAAAGATGCTAAAACAGCTAGTCACCATTCTACCTTAGCGACCAGGACACAACACCCAGATACTTCCAGAAACCTTGGACCTCTGCATACATCACAGGATGGAAAACAGAACTCTAAGTTTCCTAAAGATCTAGGACTAGGGTTATGGATGCCACATACCTGTTGTGACCCATGACTGCTCTATGGAGCCTAAAGAAGTTCTATCTAGAATACAGTCTTGGGACTTCAGTTCTTATCTCCCAGTGCCCTACCATCACTTGTATTTGTCTTTTGGGACTTGGGTAAGGTCTGTTTCACATCTGGCAGCAGTGGGACACTAGATGCCATTGTCACAAGCTACAGAATCATTGGTTTTCAGATCTGTAGGGCCTTTTAAGCTCATGATTCCTGCACAGATTTACATGTAACTTCATGAATTGCTGAAGTCTACACCACTTAGATGGTACTCACAGATACTGTGATACAGGTTACAGATGAAGAAATCACATGGAGGCTGCCCTTTTGAGTTTACCTACACCCAAAACCAAAGCACTATACCACTGATATTTTATATCCGAGTTAACTGAAGAAGTATTTTCTACAAAAGTTGCTTTGTAAAACTAGAAATGGTAGCTTCTAAACAATATGTGCACACATCAACACGTAACTATGAAAAAAGGAAGCATGACAACTCAATAAACATACAGAAATTCTCCTTAAATAGATCCCAAACTGCAGGAAATTTTTAAGAGCCCTGAAAATGAATTCAAAATAAAGTTCCTAAAGAAACTCAGAAAGATGAAAGAAAATACAGATAAATAATACAATGAAATGAAAAACTGTATCAATGAGGAATTCAACAGTGATTAAAAATAACAAAAAAGAATAAATCAGGAATTTTAGTATTGAAAATTTCTATGACTTAAAAAAAAACAAGTGCCTCCATAACAGATTAATACAAGCAAGAAAAAAAAAGAATTTCTGAACTTTGTCATGGAACTTTTGAGATAATCAAGGGGGAAAAAAAAGAAAAGGAGGAAGGAAGAGACAAATCAAGCAAGAAAGCAGCCAAGCTCACTAGCTGGAAGCTTCTCAATACGTGATTTCAAAACATACTACAATACCATTGCCAAACCTCAACTCTCAATTCCCCTGAGATACAAATATTAGTTTACTTAAGAGCATGAGAGGTAATTCTGCACATGGTATGCAGTTGTGAGTTCAAGGACACTGTTACACTTATTCCTTCCTATTGGCTAGAAACAGAATATGCCCACCACTCCAACATCTGAGTGTTCCTTCATCAAAATAGTAAGACCACACAATGACCCTTAATTTGAAGCTGGATTTTAGATGCCTGAGAAAGTAGGATACTCTTTGTGTTTGGTGAGTTAACTGCTGAGATGATTGATAAATCAATCACTATTAAGTATGCTGACTTCTTTGGAAGGAATTTTATGAATAAGGATTTAAAATTTTCATACAATGAACAATACAATCACAAGTACTAATAATGTAACCAAGGGTATTAGAGCAAGAAAATGTTATCAATCAATAAAACTGTGAAATAGTTATGTGGAAGACTGTATTAAATAATGAAATAAAAATTTTAAAAGATACTTTCTCAGATACATACAGTAGCTAAAAAGACACAGAAAATGCTTGTGTTAAAGCTAGACATCAAAAATACTGCACAATTCAGTAAAAACACAATTGTCATCTGCTATTCATATTCACACCAAATTCAACCAAACACATGGCCACTCTTCTATCCCAATACCCTGCAATACACTCTTCTCTCCTTAAATGCTTCATCCTCTTTATAGAAACCTAAAAAACATACCTGTCTTTCGAAGTTCATCCCAAATGTTTCCTGCATCTTTCACTCTTTTGTAACCTACATATTTTAGGCATATAATTTATGGGAATGTGTTTTTGCACAAATGTCCCACTGTTCTGTAGTGAAATTTCTTTTATTTTAATTGTGTGGGATAATACCAATATAGCAGCAGCAGCTCTATGTTGGCTAATTTTCCCTTATATAATTCTTCAATAATGCTTATTTTAGCTTCTTTGCATTTTTATTTTCAAGGCATGCCTTTTTATCTAGAATATTAATCCATGTGCATTTCCTCGAGAAGTATTTTTTGTTACATGAGACAATTACTGATGTTGACTTTGTACCTACATTTCTTCCATTTCATTGTGAATTTATTTCTCCTTTCTTGCCTTCTTACTTTTTTCTTCATTAATTAAGTCCTTTTAGTGTACCATTCTATATTTCATAGGGATTTACTTTGTGTTCTGCAGCTGTACTGATATGGTTAGAGTTACAACATGAAACTTTGAGTTATTGCCCATGTAAACACTGCTGCTAAATTCCCAGCAATCCCAGAATCTTACAAAAGTTGATAAAATGGCCTTTATTTTGTGATGAATATGATTACTAGAAGTAGTATATTTACAAAGGCATGATTTATAAAAATAAAATAGCTGGTATTTAAACATCAATATCATTTTATATTTCTAACATATTTTCCTTTTCCCAGTCTTTCCATAGTCTTGTGCTATGACTATTTAAGACTTAAAAGTGTGTGACTGCCAAGGCTCTATCAGTTCAGCACTAAGAAACTGCTGAAATCTCCCTTTCCCTGACTTTCAGAAGTTTGAATTTGTCTTTAGCCCCAGAAGCTCAATTAATGTCAGTACAAACACAATGAAAACCACACGCTACACTGTTAAATATAATCTTCTCGTTTTGATGAAAACCTTTCTAGAGCCCAGTCAGGCTGCTGTAACTCTCCAATGGATAATAAAATGTCAAAAACTTGTTCTTTGAGGATTTTTTTTAACAAAGTTACATTTTCTATCTTAACCTGAGTGTTCACAACAGAAATTTGGCCCCATGATACCTTCTCACTCTGCCACTGTGGTCCTGGATTTTAGTCATGCCATCATAGTTGATCTACTTCTTCAAGGCCCTTGAGGATTCAGGAAAGTTACACTTGGGGTAACTGATTATTATGCTGGATGAGAGGGTTTAAATCTATGTGTGTTCCTTCCTGAGGTCCCACCAGAACTGTATCAAGAATGTCAAAAAGTGCTCACAACCAAGAACATCAGAAACAGAATGAAGAGTGACAGAGATTTAAAACCAGGACTCAGATGAGTCATTTTAACGTGGATTTAGAAAATCAGATGCCCAATGTGGACTAAGAATAATTCTGAAATACCAGAATGATTCTCAGATGACTCTGGATTGGTGATGATGGGCCTAAAGTAAGCTGATATCAGAATGAGGGGAACTAGCGGAGAAGCAAGTTGGTTTCCATCTTTTCTCTGCCCATGGTATAGCCTACCACCTATTCCCACTATTATTTATTATATGAAGATGGTAAAACACAGCTGTGGAAGACAAATCCAGGCAGAGCAGGCATTATAGTATTAGAAGGTGAACCCTGTGTACCTCATGAATGTTGTGTGCTGTGACTCTCTCTCTTTCACGACCATATCAATCAAAACCTTCTCAGAGGGGAAGCTGACTTTCCAAGGCACAGAAAATAGGAACATCTTATAATTCTGAGAATGTAATGCCTATGGGAGGCCCACATTATTTTCTGTACTGTCATATCTCTGCAACTCTTGTCTTGCTAATGAAAAGAAAGTTTTCTGTATTCCCTTTATACCCAAAGACATGATATTTCAAATTATCTTCAACCTTCTTTCTATCATCAGATGTGTTCTCAGACCAGTTGCAAGAGGCATTGCTTAGTTGAGAACCAAAGTATATGGGGACTATTATTCCCTGACAAAGATCCTGCTAGAACCTCTTTACATGCCAGAGAGCTCAACAATGACAGATGACCAACAAACTGGGGAATGCTCTTGTTTTATTCCATTACACCTTCCCACTCAGAATGAGTAAATACAGGAGTATAAAGATGGGTTTGCCATTTTTTTACTATTTGTTGAAGTTTAAACATTTATTTTCATGAAAATACCAACCTAAACTCTTTTTCTCAGCAAAGGAAACAATGTGAAGACAGTACTTAGAAAATGGGAGAAAATTTTTACCACACACACATCAGATAGAGCACTCATCTCCAGGATATATAAAGAACTCAAAAAACTGAACACCAAAACAACAAATAACCTAATCAGTAAAGGAGCTAAGGAAAAGAAGAGACACTTCACAGAAGACATACATATATGAAAAAGTATTCAACATCTAGAAGTTAGAGAAATGCTAAACAAAATTAAGATTTCATCTCATTCCAGTCAGAATGGCAACTATCAAGAACACAAACAACAAGAGTTGGCAAGGATATGGGGTAAAACGTACACTCATACACATACACCGCTAGTGGGACTGCAAACTAGTGCAGACAATCTGGAAAGCAATATGGAGATTCCTTGGAAAATTTGGAATGGAACCCCCATTTGACCCAGCTAACCCACTCCTTGGTTTTATTACCCAGAGGAGATAAAATTATCATACTACAGTGACATGGGTCAAATCAAAGATTATAGCAGCTCAATTCATAATACCTGAACTGTGGAACCAACCCAGATGCCCTTCATCAGATGAATGGATAAAGAAAATATGGTATATATACACAATGGAATACTAATCATAAAGATGAAAGAAATCATGGCATTTGCAGGTAAATGGATGGAGCAGGAGAATATCATGCTAAACCAAATAATCCAACCCAAAAAAACCAAATGCCATATATTATCTCTGATACACAGATGCTGATTCTTAATGGTGGGTGGGCTAGGGAAGAAGAGAGAAACTTTGGATTGGGCAGAGGGGAGTCAGTGGAGGGAAAAGGTGGGGGGTAGAAAATATGGTGTAATGAGATGGACACTATTACCCAATGTACATGTATGATTGCAGGAAGAGTGTGACTCTGCATCGTGCACAGCAAGATAAATGAGAAGTTGTGCTCCTTTTGTGTATTCTGTGTTGAAATGTGCTCTGCTGTCATGTATAACTAATTAGAACAAATAAAAATTTAAAAAAGCAAATAACCACTCTTCATCCTTAGAAACTAATGGGAAGGTAACACTCTAAAGAATGTTTAGGCAGCCTTAAATAATCTTAAGAAATAAAATGATATTTTATTATTCCTCCTCCCCAGGAAAAATGAAGGTAATAAATATTCATACATTCCTCTAAACTTTAAAGCACAGTTTTCTAAATAAGTTTTAATGTGGACTTAATAAAAATTATTATAACTGGTCTACTTTCTCTAAATCTTAAACAATTTCACACATTCCTGTTCCCAAATTACACTTTTGCCTCACAGTAATTTTCCATGCCAGAGAATTTTAAAATCTACTTTTCATCCCAGAATCCACTACACCTATCCAATTCATTTGAATTATTATCCACAATTACTGAAAAATAAAAAAATAACAGAATTGCACCATGACAAGCTTCATGGTATGTTCAATCTCATAGCATCCAGCCTACAGAAACCATCTAAATCAGATCTACAACATAATTATTTTTCAATTAGTAATGTAAGATAGTTATATTTCCATATGGAAACTCCCTCAAAAACAATATACCCTGTAGCTCCACAATCACTAATAACAAAAAAGTACAATCACTAATTATATATTCAGCTAATTCAGACAAACCATGTAAAGAAATGTAAGGACAGGCTATTTATGGTTGGAAGCATGAAATGGGAACCACATGTGTTGGAACACACACTGAAGGGGAAGTCATGATCCACTTCTACGTGCATCTTGAAATAAAAGCTTCCATTTCAAGAGAGTGCGCACAACACAGCATCTATCCCATGGTATTTGAAACAGAGAGTACTCATATGTTATCTATTCTAGGTTCCTCATTCTCCCTTCTAAAAAGTACATACTCATTCATGATCTGTCTCTAAAGCAAACCCATGGGCAATGTTTCAAACACAGGAAATAGTGATGAATGGTTTATGGAATATAATAATATCACAATATATAATTATTTGGACTACATAATTATGAACCATACTTACTTTTTTCAAATAGTAACCCTGAAAACAAGCAAAAACAGACTGGATTGTAGGTTATTTGTCTTGTTGGAACTCAGAAGTCAAGGGTGAAACAAAAGGATGGTGCAAAATGCATAGTGAAATAATCAGGGTCCTTAACAACACAACTGCTCAACACATTTTTCTCTCAGGGAGATCCATCCATTCACACTGTACACATGATCCGTGGTGTGGGATAGGGGGCACATATCCTCACAGATTTCCAACAGGTTAATACAACACTTGTACCCAAATGATGGTTTGCACTCTTGGTATCTGTCCATATGAATGCAACACCAAACCCCTGCATTCTCTTCACTTCCAACCTGCATGCAAGAAGTCACACACATACACAAGCACAAAGGTCAAGATTACAATTCCAACATCACCCAGCCAAGTAGACAAGTGCAATCTACTGCTTCAGTGAATTTTCCCCTCCAAGCTTCTACGCTTTAATACAAGCAGAATTTAGCCCTGCTGTAAGGAGGCTGTGCCTGAAGAGGGTTCCACAGAGGAAATCTGGAGCAATTCAGCAACCACCACTACTTGAGTATAGACTGGCTGGAAGAGCAACGAAGCATACCCCAACTAAGTAACTTCACCTGTGTTACTCTAAGAGCAACATTTACTCTTCGATTCCTTAAATGTAATTCAAGCAAGTGGCTCTTCTAGGAAGTTGATGCAGGTGATGTTTGAAACACCATATGAAATAAAATGAGGACCCCACCTAGAACTCTGCACACACATGTGCACATGACTACACACACACACAGCCTAGCAGCTCCACCAGCCCTGACACTTGGTACCCTGGGCCCCACTCACAGGGATAAAAAATCAAAGCAAGTAAGCTGGATGGGGCGACCCCAGATTTCTCCTGGTCACCTCTGACCTTATTCATGTCCCATTACAGGCACTTGGGTGGCACCTTGACATTTCTCACCCTCAGTCCAGTAGCTGCAACTCCATGGCAGACCACCTTCTTGAGGTTCAAACCCCACCCCAGCACCAAACTGACAGAATCACCTCTTTTGTTCCCTCCACAGTTCCTTTGATTAAGTCCTCTAGCAAAAACATTTCCTACTAGAGCAGAAAATACTTTACTCCTTTAGCAAGGAGGTAAACCAATAAACCAGGTCACCCACTACTGTTACTCAGGTGAGTGCCAGGTGGCAAGTGCAGTTCTTACCTGGCAGTTGAGCTCCAGGTGGCCATCTCATGCAGGTCCTTCATGTCTACACAGAATTCTGGGGTCCTGTGGTCCACCATCTCTTGGTCTTCTGCCTCTTGGCAGCATTCAGGTTATTCTCCCTCGGTCTCCAAACCATCCTCAATTCCTACTGGCTCTAATTTCAAAATATATCCCTCCTTCTTTCTATCTTAAGTGTCAGGTTTCACAGTTCATGCTGCCTAATTCATCTTCCCAATGTATGACCACCCCCACTACAGTCCACTCTTCTGCCTCGAAGCCTTCATCTGAACTTTAATTTCTTCCACCTTTAGAAATTTACTTCAAAACAGAAAAAGAACAAGCCTTCTGTGAAATCTGAATGTACCAACTATGGGAATACTACCTATTTTTATAAACTCTCAACTGCATACCTAGTCCAGAGACCTAGGAAGTCATAAAATTAGACCTTCAAAACTTTGTTGCATTGAATCTTAAAGAACTTATAAATTATTGTCCAGGAAGCAATAGCACCAAGAATAGCCAAGTCCCAAACTGTCCTTCCAGATCTCAACAACAATCACCTTCATATGCAACATAGTTCCAAACTTTGGTCAGCTGCTTATCCTATCTTCTTAGGCTTCTTGCTCAAACTGACAGAACTCCTGACAATATCAGAAAAGACTATGCTTACAATTCTTATCAGTGAGGTAGGTAAGGAACAGGGAAATAATACAATAGATCTATTTACTAATGTTCATTTTTTCCAGACATCTTCTGCCCAGGGTCAAAAGCAGGAAAGATCAACTTGACCTTGCTCTGTTAGCTACATTATCCATTTCAGAAGAACTCAAGTGATAGTCTAATATGTTCTCCCTTCTGATGGTTCCACCAATCGACACTTCAATTCATACTCTGGTCTGCTCTGGATGCACTGATATGGCCTGAATGTCTGTCCCCTCTAAACCTCATATTAAAACAAAAACACAAATTTCATCTGTTAATGGTATGTGGTGGTGATGTTCTCAGGAGGCAATTAGATGAAGTAATGAAGATGGGACCCACATGACTGCATTAGTAGATTTACAAAAAGAATAAGAGGGAATGACCCAAGTAAGTAAACTTGTTCTCTCACCTGGGCCACCTTGGGACTCTACAAAGCTTTCCCCACCCAAGAAAGAAGTCTTTCACTACAAGCAGACCCTCAATCACAGAGTTTCCTGCCTCCAGAACTGTAAAAAATAAATTTTCTTTATAAAATTATTCAGCCTGTGCTATTCAGTTACAACAAAGGAAAATAGACTAATGCAGTCACGCTAACTACTAACTACTATCTTTCTAGTCTACCACTATCATTCTCTAAGTCAAAGTAAGTCACTATTTCTTTTGTTATTTATTTGGTACTTCCTCATTATTATCCCTAAATTACCTCTAGGACTGCATTCTTTGGTTTAAACAGGCCCTAATGTCCTCCTCTTTTGTTGTACCTGGACAACACTAGGCAAGGTGATGCTTTTCAGAAAACAAGTAGTGACCAAATCAACTTGTGTTTCCAGGACCTGGAGCCAACCCTTAGCTGTACTTTCAAGGAATTAAGGAAGGGGACTACCTTGGGCAGTGAGTCGGGGAGTCAGGGGGATGAGGAGGTGGACCTTGACAAGGAAAATCCACTCCCATATAAAACCCTGCATGTAACTTCATACTAACTAAAATTATAATTAAATTTATATCAGTATGATTAGTATCTGTCTCTCTCTCCCTGCACTCTCCACTAAACTGTAAGATCCATGAGAGCAAGAACCATACCTAACCTGATTATTGGTAAAATCCTTGCACTCTATGAGTACCTGGCACATAGATATAATTAATTACTTTAGCTCCATTGGGTAAAAAAATAATTTAATTTATGCTTCAGAAAAGCTGTTATAAGATGCTCCTCTTGTGGTATGTATTACATCTTTTCTGGAAAATTTTATAAAAAGATCTAATATTTCTTGAGCTCTGATCATTCTAAGATTTTTTAAAAGGATTCCTCTGTTTTCTACATGTATCCTCAATTAATCCTCATGAAAAACCTACAGAGTAGATATTCTGATTATTCACATTTTATAGATGTGACATTTAAGACAGAGTTTGTATAATTAATACGAGGTTATACAGGGGCATGACAGAGATAAGATTCAAGTTCAGGTAGCTCACCTAAAAACCCACACTTCTCATCACTACAGTATATCTCCCCTTCCTGAAAAGAATCCGAATTCTTAAATGCCAATGAGCTAAACCAAAATTAAATAAATGATATGAAGATAAATTCAGACTATTACATACAAGTCACAAGTTCCACATGACAACTCAAAAAGAAAAAAAACTGAATCATTCAAATGTCTGACTCTTACTGTTATTTAAAACAAGTCAAAACTAAAACTACCCTTACTTTTCAAATGACTGACACTAATGGCATATTAAAAATCAAAACATTCTCATGTTAAAAATGTTTTCTTCTGCTACTAAATCCCTGTCATAAAAATGCATAAAGGTGATCTTTCACTGCCAATGGATGCTAAATCACCAAACTGGACCTAACAGAACCAACATGTATTACGCACATTTTCAAGTACAGGAAGCAGAAATGTATGAAGAATGAAGATCTCCGTGGTTTTGTCTTTCCATATCTTACAGCACAGGGTGAAGGGAAATAACATGTGTCAAGTTTGACTGGATCCTGCAAGATTTTCTTCTATGCAAAACAATACCAGAAACCAATGCAAGGCATTTGACAGGGAAGATGGACTGGAGAGGGAGCAACAAGAAAATCTAAATTATTACATTTCTTCCCAGCAGCTGCCAGTAAGTCCTGACCACTATACAGCCTCTTTCATAGGCATGAGGCCTGAGAGGCTTGTGACTCCCTTGGTTTCTGATGCAGCATTGGTGTTCCATGGAATACATAAGGACCAAAGCAGAATATCATTAGAAAAAGAAAATTTAACCCACCTTCCACTGCTCCTTGGGAAACAGTTTCACAACTGCCAGATCCCCATTTAAGGCTCTGTTACAAGCAATAACCCCATTGATAAAAATGTCTCCAACACTTCCCTACATCAAAGAGAGAGAAAAAAGCACAGTCAGCTCACCAGGGCCTGGCACCAAAAGCACTTCCTTAGTTGAAGAATGTTAGACTCCATAATCTTTCCACTGACTTAACAGAAACACTAGTCCACAGCCACACACACATATAAGGGGAATTCAGTCTTTCATTCTTCCAGAAAGTAGTTATGCCTTTTCAGAGGATAAGAAATCAAATGCTAATTTTTCTTATACAATGTGACAGCAAAGGATCTAGAAAGTCACCACTCAAACTTTTCTATGAGATGCTGGATACAGATAACATTCAACACTAAAAGGAGAAAAGATGAGGAGCGGGTGGGGGGAAGGAATCACCCTATATTCATACATGATTACAAAAATGGTGTGAATCTACTTTGTGTACAACCAGAGAAATGATAGTTGTGCCCCATTCATGTACAATGAATCAAAATAATAAATAAATAAATAAAAGGACAAAATGTGATTACCATGAAATTCTGTAATTAGCTAAATTTGGCATTTCCAAATCACCATGTAAAAGGGTTGGATTTTAGTTGCTCTGAATTTTTATAGTTTCAAATTACAAAACTATCAGATATCTCTTCAAACAGATTTTCTGTTCAATTTCAAATCTAGCTGGGGTTGGCAACTATGGCCTATGAGCTGCCAAACCTGACCCCACCCTACTCCCTGAGCAACAAGTAGAATGTTAGTGACAAGGAATTATTGCAGCTGACTTCATGATAGCTTCACCAGAAATTGAGACACTAGGAAATAGAGAGTGAACAACTCAAGTGTCACCCATCACCATCCTGCTGCCTTCTGTAATTTACAGAGTGACATGATCCCTGGAATGAAGAAAGCTATTTGGAAGTCACTCACACGTCAAAACATATACAATGAAATGCCTACTTAATAAGCAGCTTATAAGAACCTGTTGGCAGCTCAGAGATCTAAATGCTAGGAGGATGGTAGTGTCATCTTCCTATTCCAAGAAACCAATGAAAGAGGGGCTAAGTTGAACCCCAGGAAAAACACACACACCTCCAGCTATTCCACACTATTTGATTCTTCCTTAATTTATTCAGAAGGTTGTATCTATTTCCAAATCTCTTATTATAAAGATACTAAACTTAGTAACTATTCAATACTAAACTTTGAATCATCGCTCTTAACTAGCTTTTAAGGCCAAAGAGTTCAGTTTTTTATTTTGATGCCAGAAGACTAGTCTTTTTCATCAGGAAGAATTTTTTCTAAATGGATAATGAGGATCCACAGAAGAAATAGAAAGGAATCTAGGGCAATCTAAATACTCAGCAAAGTGGTCAGCATTTTTGTGCTTCAGGCAAACTTATCAATTCAATGTTTGACAAATGCAAACCCTACTTCCCACTTTTGTCTTAGTATCTCACACTGGTAACAGTACCTCCACTTGGAAAGTTCTCTTGCTTACTCAAATCCTCACTGAATTTACACAAACTGCCCATGACCTGTCTGCCCATGGCCTGTCTTCATCCCTTCCAATAAAACATCCCTAGCCAACAATACTGGAAGTAAGGGCTCCCTCCTCTCAGATCAGAGCACTTTGCCTACCACAGTCTTGTGGTACTTATCACTTCTAAACGCACTGAAATGTCTAAGAAGCAGTAAGCCTTGAACCAATTAGATGATCATCTCAAACATGCAACACACACAGGAAAGAGTTGAAAGATCAAGAGATTGCTTCAGTTTCCCACATTCAGGGAATAGCTTGCCAATATTTTTAAGCACCTGGATATGCACTCCTCTCTTCAAGCATTCTGAAACAGCCTCCTTGGACATGTAGGTTTCAAATATGCTCCTTTTCTTCTCTTGCGTGAACTTGTTGTTTGACCTTTTGTCACCTGGTGAAGTGCCGAAATCATGTGAACCAACCACAGGGAACACACCTAGAAACATGAGGCAGCAATCATTTCTGTCCTCAAACAGCTCTGTATTTTAAAACTGGAGATAGTATGCTTATTGTTATTACCATTATTATTTAGAAAGATCAATAAAAGAATGAAATTCTTTGATGAAGAATTCAATTACAAAGAGGAAAGACAAGAAAAAAAAAAACATGTACAGTTGAGAACTGAGCTTTAAGTAAGCACCAGAACATGCGTGGAACAAAATCTGAACAATTGGTTTGATATCCCTTGCTGTTTAAAGGTACAAAATTTTAAAAATAAGAATTATTAAAAGATGGTCAATTTTCTGGAGAAAATGAGACACCTGTGCACAATACATTAATGAATTAAGACAAAAAGAAATCAAACCTAATTCTAGAATAAATAACATGGGAGAACAGTACAGTTCACCAGAAGAATTAGTCCCCTCATTTAAGAGCTGCCCTCCACCTCCACACCCACTCCACTGGTACCTCAGTTCTCCTGCTGCCCCTGCTGCCAGGACAAGACTCTATTTCCTTAGTGCCTCTTGTGGGTTACTCAGGGGCCAGAGGTTCAGTCTGTAGACAAAATGGCTCATTACTGGTTCCAGGGGAACCTCCATTGCTGAGCTCAGAGTTCATCCTGTCTGAGGTACTTCAGTGGTCACCAGCTGAAACCAAAGAGACCAATGAGTGGAAAACATTCAACCTGCATCCTCCTCTGCCCTCCCAGAAATTTAGTACTTTGGTGCATTACAATTATACATATAGTGGGACTGTTACATACTTGTACATGCATGCAATATAACAATATAATTTGGTCAATTTTGTTCCACAATATTTCCACTTTACTATCCCTCTTTCCTTCCCCTGGCCCATTTCTCTAATTTACTGGTGTCCCATCCATGCTCATAAGACTCGCATCATTTTTTTTTCTCTCTAGCTTCCACATATAAGAGAAAACAGATGTCCCCTGACTTTCTGAATTTGGCTTTTTATTTTTGCTTAAAAGAATGTTCTTACATTCCATCCATTTTTCAGAAAATGACACAAGGGCATATTTTTATGACTGAGTAAACTCCACTGGGTATACATGTCCCATTTTAGAGGTCATCAAGCTTTTAAAATCATACTGATGAAAATATAGTACCATAATTATTTAAGTATGGACAAATATACATTTAATAGGAGGGAAAGGATATCTCCAGGTCATGGAATCTAAAAGAATTTGAGGAAGGATTTCAAGGCAGAACTGAGTGTGAGAGATGCCTACTCCTGGCAAAATGAAAAAATAAAAAGAGAGATACAGACAGAAAACACAAGCAGATTCTTACATGAATTCCCTAATAAAGAAAGAATTACTTGTTTAGAGTCCTGCCTGCATGAAAGGAGGTAGTGGCCAATTGGAGATCAGGAAAACAGCTCGGTTTTTCAGAGGCACTGGGGATTTCTGAAGCACTAATGAGCAGAGGAGAAGAACAACAGTTTAAAGTTGCTTCAGGGAAAAAAAAATCAACCTGGTCAAAGGCTTTCTCATGGAGGTGAGAAAGAGGAGTAGCAGCTGCACCTTAGGAAAGAATAAAAGATATGGGCAAAGGAAAAGAGGGCTGCACTGGAGTTATGCAAACAGACACTGAAAAGAAGGGGCCCTTGATTGGTACCCCACAGCATGAACTGGCACATCTGGAAACCAGGAAGGTATGGAGAAAGCCAGCACATGGCAACTGGGTAGGTTTCCACATAGGAGGCCAGGAGACAGAAAGATCAGTATATTAGGGAAGATGATAATCTAGGTAGAGCGATGCTTACTTCCACATGGAGCAATCCACCAAATACTTGGACATAGCTGACAGACAGAAATTAACCTGTCATTTGCATACAGATATTCAGAGTGTTCAAGAACAGATGAAATTGCTAAGGGGGTATAGAGTGCAACAGAGGAGGGCCTAGGAAAAAGGACATTTTCATTCTAATAGGATATTTTCACAGGTTGTAGAATTCTAGTCTGTGGATTATATTTTCTCAGTACTTTGAAGTTTTTATTCCATTGTCTTACAACCTCCACTGTTTCTGATGAGAAGTCAGTCATTAGTCTAATTGTTAATTCCCTGAAAGTACTTTTTCCTCTCCCCTGGCAGCTTTAGAGACTTTTCTCTTTATCCTTGGTTTTCTATAGATGTACCACAGTATAAAAGTATGGGTAGCTTTTTCTCCTGTGTGGTGGTAAGAAGGCTTCTTTAATCTGTTGCTTGATAATTTTTATCAGTTTAAAAATGTTTTCAGTCATTCTCTTCACAAATACTACTTCTCCCTCAACCCGGCCTGGGACTCAATTACACACTTTTGATCTCTACATCAAATTCACCCTTGCTTCTAGATGTGCCCTTCAGGGTCCTAGTTCTAAACTGGAGTAATTCATAAACACCACACACAGCCCACATTACAGGTCCCTGAGTTCTACCCACTATCACTTTAATCCTAAGAGGTTATCAAATGCATTGCTCAGTTTTTCAGAAGATCTTCCAAAAATTGGCAGAGATTCACTAGAGAAAAACAGCTGCAAATACTGTTCTTATTTCCCTAAACTTTTATTTTCTTCTAGAAATTCATCCTCTTGTTGCTTCTCAAATATCTTGTAATAATTTGATAGGTGAGGGGAGATGGCTTTTCTATTTGTTGTTTGATGCAAGATTTATTTCCAACTATTTACTATCCCATAAATGAGTGCAGAAGTAGCAACTTCACTCTACATTCACTCTAAGTATCTTAATTCCCCAATTTCCTTCAATATAGACTCACTTTTCTCCCTGAAAAACTTCTCCATACTTATCCTCTTTCCTTCTTATATTACAGACAGAAATACTCTTAAATATTTACAACCTCACATTCTCAATTTTATTCTTATCTGTCTACTCTAAAACTTTACCACCAAACCCATTATTCTCTCCAGAGTTGCCTTTCTAATAATACCCAACCAAACTAAGATCCTGACCATGCTCCCCTTATGCCTTTAAGCCACCAGCTACCATTCCATTGCTCTCATTCACCTCTCTGAGGAAGTTTTAAAATGTGGTCTAGACTCAACACCTCTATTTCCTCCATTACATCCTCTTTACTCTGCCTTGGAATATGACTTTTGCATTAATATCTATAAAAAATTAAATTTTTGGTACTGCTGCTTGGGAGGAAGAGCCTCATTACTAAAGCAGGCATGATCTTAGATGGAGGATTACATCTCTTTGCTTGTTGGATTTTTTTTATGGGTATGCAAGACACCACTGACAAATTCTTCAGACTACAAACTTCTCACTTTTGGCCTCTGGTATACCTCAGTCTCCTGGCTCTTCTAAATTTCTCTGAAATTCTCAGATTTCCTGCTGATTCACCCTCTTTCATAGGTTTACCTCTGAGGTTTCTACCATTTTCAAGGGTCTATTCATAAGACTCATATTACTTGTCTGCTAAAGAGTTAAATCTACATTTCTAGACCTGTTCTCCAAAGCTCCTCTTTAACTTTCAAACGTCATGCTGAGTAATATTGTCTAGAATTTTGAATGCAACATGTTTCTAATTCAATTTATAATTTTCCTCAAACTGTACTGTCCATCTATGCACTGTATAGATTAATGATATCGTTATCATTCCTGGGCAGTAAGCAGTAGTCATCTTATCTCTTTCCTCCATTAATAAACTTATGGCCAAATTGGGACTATTCTATTTTCATAATGTTTCTAAATAGATCCCTCCATTTCCAACTTGATTCGCACTGTCTGAATTCAGGTTGTTGCAACAGTACAGCATAGAGATGACAAAAGTTTACAAAGTTTAATAAGTACCTCATTCCATCCATGTTTCACCCAAAACACAGAAGATATTTTAGGAAGTACCTTTTCAAAACCCTGCAGGATTCCTCACTGCAACTTTGTAATATAACCTATATTTTTATTCTCATTTTTTACTAAAAGAGTTTTCAGTACCACACTAGTTGAATTTCTGATGAAAATGTTAGGTTGTGAGAGCCCATGCATGGCTTCAAAGTCTGAAAAATGACTTAAAAATACATTGGGTTACAAGTATAAACTTTGGAAAAAACAGAAACAACTACGTGTAGGTCCTGAAGAGTAAACAAATGGAAGACAGAGTGTTGGGAGGAGAAAACCAAAGTGACTATTACTGGGATGGATTTCCACTGTTTGTGTTTTTGTTTGGGGAATGGGAGAGAAGTGGATATTTTGCCCCAAAGACTGGCCATCATCATAGGAGTGATGCAGGGTAGGATGCTAAAGCATCTATATAAATTCCACAGATTCCCTGACCAGAAAAGGAGGAAAGAGTTTGATCAAATATAGATGACTGCTAGTGGCAATTAAGGACAGGAGAATGCTGAAAAAAGGTATCCCCTAATTCCTATGAACATTGTCCAAGTCTCAGACCGATCCTTAATTCTTTTGCTACGTAAGACAGACACAGAGCAGCATCATAATGGCTCAAAACTCTGAAGTGAGAGTTCGGCTCTCTTTTACAGAGAATAAAACTTCCATTCTGCGTATCAGGGATGGTCTAAAGACAATTGCCAGTGCAATAAAAAAGTTCAGGATTCCTCAGAAGAATTTATTTCTACACAAAAGACTCTCTTGAGTCCAGGAGTTTAAAGTCAGCTAGGGCAACACAGCAAGGTCCTCTTAAAAAAATGAAAAAAACTGACACAATCTAAAATAATTTGAAATACAAAAAAGAATCCTAAAAATGTAACTCATTCTAAAGGGAAAATTAATACATCCCAACCTCCCAACCTCAAAATATCTCTGATATTAGAATTATCAGAGAAAAGACTTTAAATCAGCTATGATAACTACACTTACTGAGGTGAAAGATAAGAAACTTGAAACAACCGAAAAGGTAAGAAATACCAAAGAAAAATTTACTTTAAAAATGATAAATTTAAAGCTAATAAATACATTATCTGAAATTTAAGAGTCAGTTGGTAACCTTCATAGCTAAATAGACATAAAAGATGAAAGTGTCAGTGAGTTGAACTTAATCAGCATAAACTATATAAACTGAAAAACAGAAAAAAGACTGAACAAATGGACTGAGCACAATGGATCTGTAGTCAATATCAAAAGGTCAAACATAAGGCCAACTGGAGTTGCAAAACATAAGAAGTGCATAGGTACCTCTAAATTAATGAAATATTAACTGAAAACAACCCATATAAAACACATAAACATAGATTCAAGAAGCTGAGTGAACACCAAAATAAAGACAAACCTCAAATAAAAACTAAACACATCATTATCAAACTACTGAAAACCAAAAATCTAAAGCATCAAAGGAAAATGACATCCTCCAGAGGACACTGAATTCTATATCCAACAAAAATATCCTTCAGGACAAAAGGCAAACTGGAAATACCTTCATATAAAGGAGAAAATCCATCACCAGCAGAAATGACAAGAAATACCAAAAGGAGCTTTTCAGGGTAAATGGAAATGAAATTGCAGCAAAAACTGAAAATTTCATGTGTTTTTTTGTCGATAGCTACTAATGTATGTGCTTTGACAAGACAATACAGTAAACTAAGAAAGAGGATGACATGGATATGATAAGGAGAACCAGCACAAGAGAAGTGTAAGGAATTTCCCAAGATGACAGAGAAAGGAAACCCCAGGATAGAAAATGTCCATCAAGCAGAGGGCAACCTCTAGATTGGAGGATGGCAATTTAGATTGGAAAAGTGTCAAAAGAAAGAATATTATAACCAAGATCATTGCACAGAACTGTTGTAGAAACAGACACATGGAATAGAATAAAGAGCCCCAAAATTAATATATTTATGATCCACTGATCTTCAACAAAGATGCCACAATAGGGAGAGCACAGTCTCTTCAATAAATAGTGCTAGGAAAACTGAACATGCAAAAGTATGAAATTAAGGCCATATACAAAAATCATCTCAATATACATTGAAGAGTTAAATATAAGACTTGAAAGTGCAAAACTATTACAAGAAAAAGAAAGGATAAAGGTGTATGACAGTGATCTGGGCAAAGATTTCTTTGGACTATGAACCTCAAAGCATAAACAACAGAAACAAAAAAAAATTCAAATGAGATTGCATCAAATTAACCAGCTCTTCAGAACAGCAAAAGAAGCAATCAATACAATGAACAGACAGACACATATAAGGAATTCGAGCAACTCATGAACAAGGAATCAACCCTATCTGAAAATATGATTTATGAATATATATATGTATATTAAGAAGTTATATAAATGGGCATAAATAAGTTGAACTCAGAAGTAGAAAATAGAATGATCATTTCTAGGAAATAGGAGATTAGGAGGGGTTGGGAAGATGTTTTGCAATGCAGAGAAATAAGTTCAAGAGACCTACTGCATATCAGGGTAACTACAGTTAATGACAACATATTGTATACTTGAAAATTGTTAGGAGAAATTTGAAGGGTTCTTACCACAAAATAATAGGAAGTATGTGAGGTAATGGGTATGTCAATTAGTTTGATCTAGTCATTTCACAACATATACATACAATTGAACAAATAAGCCAATACATGTAAATAATGGGAGTCAGGTTTGTCAATGTTGAAGAAATTACAAATATAGAAAGGCTAAACTGCGATTGATTTGGAGAGTAATTTTTTAAAATATTTTATGTGTAGATGGATATAATACATGTATTTTATTAATTTTTATGTGGTGCTGAGGATGCAACCCAGTGCCTCATATATGTGAGGCAAGCACTCCACCACTGAGCTACAACCCCAGCCTAGGTACCTGCCATCTCTGTGCCTGAATGTCCTAATCCACAAGAGAAAGAGTTTTTATTCACTGCACAGGACATGGGCATAGTTAAATGAGATTGTCTGCAGAACAGGCTTGGAATCTGATGTTGTGTCTTTCATTAAAAGCTGATATTCCCTGAAGATGTTTTAGCTGAGCCCTGGTTTACCTGGATGGGAGTAAGACTCTCAAAGTATTTTCAGCTACTGAGTTTTATTAAGTCTTAAATACAGACCTGGCAAATTCCAAGTAGAGGAAACAGGAAGGGTCTGGTCACAGAAGATGGTGCCAGCCAACAAGATGAGCTGAGGCACTCAGACTCCTGCAGCTCTGCAACCTCCTCTGCTTAGAAAGCAGAAAGAGGAGGCTGAGCAGGGAGCTGCTGAGTCACATGGTTGTTAGGGACAGACCTGGTTATAGGAGTCAAGCCCATTCAAGTCCCGTCACTCTTCTACAGCCTTAGTCATTGCAGGCTTCAGTGGCAACAAATATGCCCTTTCCTATCTGCTAACCCCTGACAAAATCCTCCCACCAGCTCCTACAGCACCCCATGAGCCTGCTGCAAGGAGACTCAGCTGGATGGAAGAGGAGACAAAAGCAAGCAAGAAAGCCAGGCTCCTCCTGTCACCCTCACCACTGAGAACCATGGCAATCAAGTCTGCCACAGATGCACATCACTATCTGAAGCTCTCAGGACCTGTGCTGCCAGAAACCAGAAAAAGTCTTAACATGCATTAAGCACATGGGTCTGCATTATTCCTGAGGAGAATTTCTGCCCTCATGAGCCCACAAACACAATGCACACAAATGTCAATCCTACCGCCATCAGGAGTGTCAGAAATGCCCCACTTGCAAGTTCTTCACCCATTCAATGGATAAGCATTCTGCAGTACCTCCTCTACATGGTGGCGAGTGGGGGACCCAGGGATTCTCATCTCAGAATAAAATCTCTGCAAAGAAAAGGCACAAGTTTCTTCTCTTGCCTGATGACATGGCTTCCTTGTTTACTCCCCACTCATCCCCAATATATGCATTTCCTCTCCTGCCCCAAACTCCCCCAGAGCCAAAGACTTAGGCAGCCACAAGGATTTGCATGATGGACCCCGTCCTTTCTCTGACCTCATCATCACTCTCCATCACTCTGCTCTGGTTTCATGGGCCTTCTTGCTATTCTCTGATCCCAACTCAAGGGCTTCACATATGTTGATCCTTCTGCCAGGAACACCCTAAATGCATATGACTACATCCTCCCTTCCTTCATGTCTATGCTTAAATGACATCCCCTCAGACATCCAGCAGCCAATGTCCACCCTGTTCTTGCTATCAGCTGAGACATCCTGAAGTACAACTCTAAGCAAATCCTACCATGCTCACACACCTTCTATAACCCCCTGCTACCTTTTGAGGCGAGTATAAATGCTGCAGTCTGTTTTTCACAGTCCTGAAGACTGGGATAAATGGACCTTTCTGCCTCAATTGTTTCTCTGCATGTACCTGACCCCAAGCCGTGTTCCTGGTTGCAATTCCAAAGATCAAAGCTCCCTCCTGCTGCTCTCTGTATGCCAGGGTCACACGAGCCTGGAAAAATGGTGCTTGAATCCTAACTGCTCCATGTGTACCCTCAAAGCAGGTTGCTTAATATCTCTGTCCCTTTGGTTCCTCACATATCAAATAAAGGAGATGATGATTCTCCTCAAGGGGCTGTGGTGGGGAATGAAGGATATCTGCCTTGGAATCTCCGTCACAGTGCCCAACACCATGTGACCCTTCCATGAGCTGGAAGGAATTATGCAATGCTAACATTTGCACAGAGTCCATCCTAATGGATGGCCAAGTCACTTTATAGGTAAGACACTGAGTTAAGATCATGAAGTTTGTCCCAGACAACACAGCTAAGCAATCACAACCCCTGCTTTTCCTCTGAACCCCAAACGTGCATATGAAACAAATTAAAAGCAGTGACACTGAGTTAGTCAAGAAGACAATGTTCACATCAGAGTAGCATGGTGGGCGTGGGGTACATCAGCATCAGGTGATAGCAACCTTTCCAACTTTACTAGTACAGTTTGAGCTTTTCTAATCCAAAAATTCAAATTCTGAATCTTTCTGAAGTTACTGTGATGCCATGCATGGACTATTCCATATCTGACCTCCTGTGATAGTTCACATCAAAATGTAGGTTCACTAAGATAACTTATAAAGTAACCTTCGGGCTATGGTACTAAAGTGCAAATGAATCATAAAATTAATTTCAAATGTAGATCTGGGCCCCATCCCTAAGATATCTCATTTTCTGTTAGCAAATATTACAAATTCTAAAAAGTATCCAAAATACTTTTGGTCCCCAGCATTTTGGAAAGGGGACAGTATTGCCATTCTCATCTAGATACTCCCTGTTGATAATGTGGTTCAGGTAGGAAGAGTCTTGGGCAGTACAGGATATTGTGAGCCCCATGCCTGGTCTCTTCCTGTTGGATGCAAGAGGCAATCCAAACTGTGACAAACAAAATGTTCCAGACATTGCCAAATGTGTCCTGGGGTAGGGTTGCCACATTTAGCAACACATACCAATAATGTATTCACTTCTTCTGAAATTCAAATTTAATTGGTGGCCTGTATATTATCTGGCAACACGACTCTGGGAGATGGGCAAAGCTATCGCCCTGGTTCATGAAGAAAGACTGGGTTAGAGTCGAACCATGCAGTTCCCATGGAAACAGCATGTAACTCCAGCCTTCTTGGACTGCCACACCTCTCCAGCCTGGGCTGGAAGGCTCATTTCTCGAAACACACTCCACTGGGCAGCTGTGCAGATCACTCCCAACAGCCCCAGTTCACAGAACTAAAATCAGTTTTCCCTGCAAGACCGGCCTCATCTCCTCATCTCCTGCCTCACAGAATAAAACTTGGTTGGACACACAATCTGTCTGTCATCCTCCTGTGTGGGGAGGGGAAGGGTGAGGAGACTCTGCCTGCCAAGGGAGTAGTCCACAAACTCTAACCAAGGACTCTCACTGAAGGAGCCTTCTGGCTCCTGGAGGTGACTCCAATGACTGAGAATGTGGGGGGGGGGCGCGTTACAGGGTGGAGTCATTATGTACCAAAACTGAACCTCTCCCCTTACTGACAACTGGGCCCCCTTTAGCAGCCCCTTTCAAAATTGCCCCCACCCAACAGACCTTCCTCAAAACAGGACCTTGTCACTCCTTTAAGATCCCCTCACTTAGACCCACACACCTGTTCCTCCACCAAATGAGGTCCCACCCACTGGGGTCCCACCCACACAGACACCTCAAGGTAGGCTACACACAGGGAGGATCCTCACACCAATCCAGCCCTGCAAACAGCTTAAAGACACCAGAAATACCCCCTTACCTCTGGCCCCACAAACCCCAAACTCAAAGGTCACACCTCTAGCCCTGAGGCAGTAGACCACCAACCTGGGTGAACCTGCCTCTAAAGTGCTGGCTCTCGTCAACAAACAGAAACTCTCTAGACGCTGCTGTCCCCCACCCAAGGTGCATGAACCCTACCCGAGGGTTTCCTAGCACCTACCTCCTTCTTCGAAGTGCTAGGAGGCAGTAGAGGCGCCTGTGTCCAGGAGGCAGTGTCAGCGGTGGAGTTGGCTCCTTCACTTGGGACCTCAGGACGGTGGCTGCTGAGGCTCTTGCGCTCTGGATGCAGCTGCACCAGCGGAGGCTCCAGTACCCTGGACGTGGTGGTAGTGGCTCCTGTGCTCCAGCAGCAGTGTCCTGGAGGCAGAGTACGTGGCGGTGGCATCCCAGAGGCAGCGGAGTCCCAGAGGCAGCAGCATCCATGGAGGAGGCGGTGGCCATGGCCGCCACTGTGGCGAAGGCAGCAGCTTTGACTTCCTCGCTCTGGCTTCCACTCTTCCGCTAATGGCGGTATGTAAAAAGGAAATGCGCTATTGGTTAGGTCACGTGCTCGTGCTCTTCCCTCACTTCTGCTTTCCCCTAAGGGGGCGTGGTGCAGAGAAATTTGAACCAATGGCGTTGCTACTTTTCCAAACCCTTATTAACATAAATGTGAACCAATAGCATTTACCCAAAAGGTATATATATCCTCCTAGCTGCTGCCGGTTCAAGCTGGAACCTGCTGTTCAGTGTTCTATAGGAGGTTTTGTCTTTTGGATTCAGAGAGCAAGAACCCTGCAAAAGAAAATTGGTCATGAGCTTCTGCTTTCTGCTGAAACATCAGCAGGCAGAAACTGCCACTTACTAGGAACCCACCCACCAGTACAAGCAGGAAACTATTTCACTACAGGAACCTTTTAGCAAGGTATGTATACTTATTCATATTTATCAATGTAGATGAGATTATATTTTCTTTATATATAATGTCATACATGTTAGTTATTCAAAATAAAATGATTTGAAAAATAAACACAGGCAGGACTGTGGTTGTATCTACATGGTAGAGCACTTCCCTAGCATGTGTGAAGTACTGGGTTCAATTTTCAGCACCACATATAAATAAATAAAGAAAATCTTGAATGTTCTTTCAAAAATATGCTTCATAAATCATACAAAGATCAAGTTAAAAAGTTAATTTATTGTTTTTGGCTTTTCTTAACTTTTTATTAAATTTTACAAGTATTTCTATATTGAATGTGTCACAGTAATGTAGACAGGAAGCTTTGAGAAAAAATATATGCAGGTGAAGTTACTGAAGAAGAATGTTCTATATTTTCATTATATTCTTCATAATTTAAACACCAGGCTATATTTTTTTCTAATCTTATTTTAAGTAGAAGAAATCAGAACATACCCTGTGAATTCATCCTGTAGTCTTCTTGGCTTCTTTTAACTAATGAATTTATCTAAATAGCAGTCATTACCCTATATGGTATGTTTAATTACCTGTCAAATCCATTATCACTATTTTTAAGATACAGTTTATAAATACAAAGACTGACTGAAAAATGATGTTCAATTAATTAAAGTAGAAGGAATTAATTGTTATGTACCTTGTTTACCTTCCGTGTTAGAATTTCTGCATTTACAATTTTACACGTCATTAGTAAAAGGTCTGAAACATGTTAGTATTTGTATGTAAGTGTGTGTGTGTGAGAGCATGCACGTGCAATTTTTCAGGAGCCTATTTTGAAATATTTAAAGGAGGCTCTGAGTTCATGAAAAAATAAAAAGCACCTCTTATCACTCTTCATCTCTTCATGTATTTCTCAGGACTGGAAATATTTGTCGAGGTTGAAGAAATATTGGCGGTTTATGGGTAGCTACAGGTTTAATGAAAAAGAAATTTCATATCTCTTGAATCTCTTGAGTGCTGCGCAGTGTGCTATTTATATGAACCATGTTTAAGTTTGCAGTAGGGAAAATGTCTGCTTTCCTTAGTGAATGTTTGAAATGTACTTCTCAAGATACTGTAAATTTTTTCATCTGTATTTTTTCTTATTGTGCACTTGCTGATGCCCCCACCCCAGGTTTCAAAGCAGAGTTAAAAGTGGGACCCACCGTATAATATAGACTACTCTAATTTCAAATGTTCTGGTTTATTTTGATGTAATTTACCTTATATAGCAAAAGCCCTCCACCTATTAGTGGCTAATATTTTGAATCATCTTGTTTTGAATTGGTAAACTGAAATTAATCACAACTTTTTTTAGTTATTATTTATAGGAGGCACCCAGCATAAGGTAGATTATATTGAAGGATAAAATAAATTGAAGATTAATCCATTAGTAAGTGAAGAATATCAAATTGAATGTATGGGCCTTAAAACAAGTAAGGACCATTTTGTTGCAGATGTGTGTAGGCTGAAACAACAACAACAAACCTAGGAACCAGGGATTTTTCTGCAGAATAAAACATAAAAACACAAGGTTGTCAAGTACTTTCAAAACCATATGAAAATTGTGATTGATAAAAACAACAAAACCTTAATATAAGCCTACAAGTCCTGTTTAGGTGCATGTGTATGGATCTATACATCACAAACACAAACACACACATCTTAACTCACTCAGTTTTAACAACTGTGTTCCATAGTTAATATTACCATCCCACTTCTGGATGGCTTACAGTTACATAATGCAAGATATAATAACTGAACCAGAATTGAAAACTATACTGACTTTGTGTGATGATCACAAATGTTTGCTTCTCCAGCACTTGTAAGCAGAAAGTACATCTTCACTATTTAGACTTTTTATTTCCACACCTACCTACCACTGCAGAAACATATCTCCTCTTGAATCATTACATGAATGATGAATAGGTAGATAAAATCAAAACCAAATGAGATTCCAGATTTAATGAAGTCTGAATGAATGCATTGTACTGAATAAATAATTTTAAAGTTTGGAGGAACTGGAAGTTTACTTTGTCATCTCACTGAATATGTTTTATTTAGTATTTGGACATATGTATTCAACAGCTACTATTGAGTTCTGGTCATATGCAAGGAACTGGATATACTTCTAATAATGAAGCTAGAAAAATGATAAAGAGTTATATTTTAAGAAAATAATAGACATACTAAAAACAAATTAAACTGTCATAGAACTTTTTATAGGAATAATATGTACAAGTAATACTTGAAATTTAAGAGAACTCATGTGAATTACTATGAAGAAATTATATACAAACACATCAAATATACATTTACATAGGTACATAACTGCAAAGGTACTTCCAGAATAGTTGATGTGTGCATATGTACACACAATGAGTTGCACTGTCTTGATTATTAAGAGAATATTTTGTGTTCAGTTGTTTGACATTAATTATGGATGAAAACATCTATTAAAATGATAAATATATTTCATGTTTGCATCATAAACTGTCCTTTTATTCCCTTAATGATCTTTTGTTTAAAGAATATTTTTTAATAACTCATGGATTTTAGGAAGTGTAGCTCATGAATTTTAGGAATAGCTCATGGATTTTAGGAAGTATATGGGAAGGTAGTATTTATGCTTGCTCTTAAGCTTAGCAAGAAATCATTACAGTGTGGGATAGATGCAATTACCTGCTTTCTTTTAGGTTTTCTTTCAATTTGAGCCAAAAGGAAGTTCAGAGCTGGCAGAATCGTATTTTATGTTTACAATGAGGAGTGTAAATAGCAGTTGTGAAAATTTGGCTTACAGAGCTGTTAGTTAAGGTAGAGATAAAAAACATGTCTAAACTTTGGTAAATCCAAGTGGCTAATTTATCAACTTGTATCCTAAACCAGGAGCAACCAGAATAAACTTTTAATATGAAACTTCTCTAATTTTTGACTATTAAGTACTCGAATATATGCTCATCTTCAAATGTTTACTAGATTTCTGAAGATTTACTGATGGTACCATATGGGACAAAGGGTCTGTGTCATTGTGTGGAGATAAGTACCTTTTTAATCTGTAAAATCTGCTGATATGAGTTACACATATTAACTTTATACATAAGTTTCATATGAAAATGATCTGCTTTAAAAATCTTGAGAAACTGATTTAGAATTAGCTTTCTGTTGTTGTAAAAAAAAAACTTATCAACACTAGCAATTTCAACCAACACTAATTTATTGTCTCACAGTTAAGTGAAACAGACTTTTAGATGTGCTCAACTGAGTTCTCTCACTGTAGTACTTACTGCTAGGTCAAAATCAAGGAAACAGCAAGGTCAGGCTTTTAGTTAAAGACCCTTGAGAAAAAAAGAAAAATCTGCTTCTGAGCTTATAAAAGTTGCTAGTTAAATTCAGTTTCCACTACAAGCAGGACTGACCTTCCTTTTTCTTTCCTGGTTCTCAGATGGTGACTGCTCTTAGGTTCCTTAGATTGCTCATAATCTTTATTTCTTGTCACTCTTCAAAGCCTCTAAGGTTGTGTGCATTCCTACCCTCACATGGTTGAAACCTTTCTGACTTCTGCAACTAGACAACTCTCTGCTCTTAAGCTCACCTATATTAGCCTCCTATTTTCATATCAACCATAGAATTAATGCAATAATAAAGTGATATACAAGCAGTTTCCCAGTTCCCAGGATTTTAGTTGGATAGATCAGAAACATTTTAAAATTCAACAGGGCATATTGAGATAGGTTTGTAGATGTTGTTGTTTTAAAGGTAGACATGAATGAGTAATTTGACATTCACTGGGGATTAAATAATTCTTTTACATGGTCTTTGGACTGGTGTTTTGTAGGAATAATTTGTAAATAAAAGCTGAATGTGGTGATACTTATAAGTCTAGCAACTTGGAAAAGCTAATTCAGGGTCAGTCACAGCAACATGTAGACCAATCAACAATAGTGATACCCATGTCTCAAAATTTAAAAAATGAAAAAATTGGGGATGTAACTCGGTGATAAAGTACCCCTGGGTTCAATTCCCAGTGCAAAAACAAAAGTGAATAAATTAAATAGTTTAATGAGCTCTGTGTAAGTACAGATATGTAAAACCACGAAGAAAAATAACTATTGGGTACCACTATATTAAGGAATAGAGTACACTACTATCTGATTTAAGACAGTAATATATGGCAGGTTTTAATAAAACAGTTTATTCAAACAAAAAAGCACCCATGACATCTCAACATTTGTATTTCTGATAAAACTTATAATAGGTATTTATATCATAAAATTTAATTTATTAGTTTGTTAATTTATTTGGGTCCATGTTACAGTAACATGAATATAACACTTGATAATGTTTTTGGATATTTTTTATTTTTTGAATAGGTTCATTTTAGTCTTAAATTTTATTTGTGCATTTTAACTGTAAATAGTGTGATTCATTGAGAAGTACTTGTACATCCACATAATTTATCTAGTTTTATATTCCAGTATCTTAACTTTCCCTTCCCTCATCTCTTCATTTGGTCACTTTTTTATATACTGATTCCCTTCTATTTTCATGAGAATCTCCCCCACCCCGAGTTTACTATTTTCTCTCTGGTTTTCATACTCAGAAAAAACATGAGCTTTGTTCAAAAGAATTAGCCTATTATAGCCATATATGTATACACACATTTTTAACAGTGAAATTCACATTAGTCAAGCTATTTAACCAGCATAAATGCCACGGAGAAATGAATGCATAAAGAAAATGAGGTATATATACACAATGGAATTTTATTTAGCCATAAAAAAGAGTAAAATTATGTTATTTGCAGAAAAAATGAATAAAAATCGGAAGTATGTTAAGCAAAATAAGACAGACATCTTATAATTTATTAAATGGCCAATCCCCTTTTTATCTCCAAACACAAGAGTTGCTCTAAAAAGCATAAAAACTGTTGTCTCACTTGCTTCATTGATATAGAGGAGCAAAGATCTCTTGCAAGGTTTAGCCTTATAATTCTATCCTATGTCAATAAGGGAAAATCTCAAAGTGTTTAGAAAATAGAATTAAGCATACAAAGAAAAGACTAGTTTTGGAAAATCTAATCATATTCCTTACAATGAAATGCACTAATGTATTTTAATCTGCATCCTCTAGAAGTATTTTTTATGTTTATTGGATAAAGTATTTAAAGTGATATTTAAGAAGGAATTCAATTTTGGTTTTATTTTCCTTGTGCTCACTTTTTTTCTTTTCTTTGCAGTGCTGGGGATATGAACCCAGGGACTTGTGCTTGCAATGCAGACACTCTACTGACTGAGCTATCTCCTCAGCCCATACTCACTTCTTTATAGCATTAAGAATGTTGTTTGCTATGCTAAATAATAGTCGCTATGGTATGCATTAAGGAATATGAGAACATAAGATGGGGTGGCATAAGCAATTCACGAAAGTTAGGTCATGTTTTTTGATGTGCAAATTATCTTTTTTGTTAAAAAAAAGTAGCTGAAAAAATAAATGGGCCCTCAAAGATGACAGTATATATGAAAGAAAATAAATATTAGTAATTTATTAAGATCTGTTTTAAGATGCTATGAAGAGGAGAAGGTCAAGTTGGCTGTCCACTTTGAATTAATCCAATATGCCTGCATGTATTATTTATTTAATATTAAAATAAAATAAAATCCTATATTCTTGTCCAATAGCAGATGCATTCTTCTCTGTAAAATATTAGCTGTTTCAATGCATAGATTTCTTAGACTTTGGAACTTATTACTGTCAATTCATTGACAGAGATGGGGAGAGTGTCCTCATTAGAGATGGAGTGTCTTAGGAAGGACATTTTTCACCTGTGGTTTTAGCAAATGATAATAAAAAATATTGCAGTAATAATCCTTATGATGGATCTGAGGGTCCCAAGGAATGATTCCTGCAAATATTCATGAATAATGGGCTCTTTTTGTTCATAAATCTGATTCTGAAGTTTTGATTGAATAAGAAGTTCTCTCACATCTTAAAAATTCATATTGTTTTTGATATACAAGTTGTGTATGATTAATCATTTATAATTCTTTATTATTCTTGCTTTCACTTCTCTGTAATTTTGATGATGAAATTTGTGCAATAAAATATCCCTAATTTCTTAGAATTCCATAGCAAGATTTTGGTTTTATTTTTATATATACTCTTTCTTTAAGTATATATGCATTTTATTCCTATTGTTTTCCTTATAAGGAAATGGAATTAACAATATTTATTTAGTACCTTTTACATACCAAGGACTATGTTGTCTATATGAGTTTGATCATTTATTGCAAGCCTTACATTATTTTATTTTGCACTACTTTTACATATTCTGATCGGTAGTTATTAGATTACTGACTCTAGTCATTACACAGATTAGGAAATTGAGGTTTAGGGATACCCTATTATTTTCTCAATGTCACATTTATAGTCACTGGTGGTATTAGCATCTTATGGAACTATATGCATGTATTTATAGGTCATCTAGCACAATTGTTTTATGTGAGGTATTGTTTCACAGACATCTGATAAACTGCTCAGAGTTGCTGAGAAAATGGGAAAGCAACAATAGAACACAAATCTAATGAGCCCAGAAATTTTTTCCTACTAGCTATCTTAATATTTTAAAAAATAAATAAAATTATCAAAAACTTTTGATAGTCAAGTGTCCCAACTGAGCTAAGGAGATGCTTTAGCACTAGACAGAGAGAGCCCAGCTGTGTATTCAACTACATGATCTACCCACAAGTGGTCACAGACTTCAAAGTACTCTATCACCATAGAATTTGTAAATGGCCTTCTGAGTAATGCCATTATCTGAAATTCTCCACAATCCCACACAATCAGACTTGACTGAGTTATTTATCAGATATCACTTTTGCATACACAATGAACAAATATATGCACAAATGATATACACATAGACATACTGATAGTTCTTTTATGCAAATAATTACATAAAATCCTGTATATGGCCATAGGAACACTGAGATAATAAACCATGACAGAAAAGCAGAAATACAAATGTGCTCACTTGTAGAATTACTCCTATGGAGAGAAAAAAACACTGCACTGACAGTGGTAAAAGAAGATGGGATGTATGAATCATTCTGGCAATGACAAAGGAAACAATGTTATCAACAAATTTATGACTGAAATATTAATGATGACATGTCTTCTAAGACTAATGAAGTTAGATTGTGAAAAATAATTGGTGTCTCCTTATAACCTTTCCTTTGCAATTCACAGCTATATTCTTCTTATGAACTACTGCTTGAGAAATAAAATTAATAGTGCATCACTTTTCTTGCTTTTACATCTTTATAGGGAATAATTACAGTGTTCCTTATTTTTGAAAGCAGTCATTTATGTTATATCCCAGGAGTGCTTAAACTAAATCATTTCATCACAACTTTATGGTCAGTGGGGTAATAGACAACATCTTTTGGCCACAGCTTCAGGTTAGATGTGTAAATTAATTGTAGGAATAGCTCCAATATATGCAAAGTGCTACACACACATATATACATCTGTTGTTTTTTTGTTTTAACATCTTAAATAAAGTTGAGTCTGTTAATTTCTTAATCGCTGACTTTTATCTGAGATTGTTTCAGCACACCCATGGTAATTTCTATAGATTGTTATTGTTAACATGACTTCAGTAATCTACACTAACTTGCTTCTTGGAATTAATTCCCTTTTGCTTTTGCTTTTTTTCTTCACTATGCAATTCACAGTGTTGACTCTAGTGCACATTGTATTATTTTATTTTGGATTATATACCAAAATATCACATGTTGGGTAGTCTATAAAGTGAGAAATTTGTTTCTCACACTTCTGGAGGCTGAAGAGTGCAAGATCAGTGAACTGGCAGCTTCAGTTTTTTTGGTGCAAGTCCTCTTTCTGGTTCATGGATGGGACCTTCTAAATGTGTCCTTATGTGGCAGAAACAGCCAGCTTGTTTTCTTGGGCCATTTAATAAAGGTGCTAATATTTTTTTTTCAGAATGCATTTTGATTCATTGTACACAAATGGGGTACAACTTTTCATTTCTATAGTTTTACACAGTGTAGACTGATACCATTCACGTAATCATATATGTACATAGGGTAATAATATCTGTCTCAGTCTACTCTCTTTCCTTCCTCCACCCTCTTGCCCCATTTTCCTCTACACCATCCAAAGTTTCTCCATTCTTCTCTTGCCCCCTATGCCCCCTCTTTATTTATCATCATCCACTTATCAGAGAAAACATTTGGCCTTTGGTTTTTTGGACTTGGCTTCTTTCACTTAGCATGGTATTCTCCAGCTCCATCCATTTACCAGCAAATGCCATAATTTTATTTTTCTTTATGGCTGAGTAATATTCCATTGTGTATATATACCACAGTTTCTTTATCCATTCATCATTGAAGGGTATTGAGGTTGATTCCACAATCTAGCTCTTGTGAATTGAGCATCTATGAACATTGACATGGCTGTGTTGCTATAGTGTGCTGTAAGTCCTTTGGGTATAGACCAAGGTGTAAGATAGCTGGGTCCAATAGTGGTTCCATTCCAAGTTTTCTGAGGAATCTTCATACTGCTTTCCAGAGTGACTGCACCAATTTGCAACTCCACCAGCAATGAATGAATGATAAGGTCACTCATCTTATTCATGAGAACTCCATCCTCATAATTTAATTACCTCTAGGAAACCCTGTCTCCTAGTACCATCACTTTGGGGTTAGTGTTTTAACCTACAAACTGGATGGAGGCAACATTCAGATCATAGCAAATAAAGTCTAATCTTGGTGCACTTTTATGTTTTGTTGCCTTGGATATGGTTTCTCTCTGAATATGCTGTCAGACAATTTAGTAGAATGGCTGGCTTCTGCTACCAGTACCCTGTACCCTGGTTTGATTCCTCTTGATTTAATTTTGGTTGGGGATTTGATATACTCATAGTAAGAACAGTTTAATACATTTGATAAATGGTTTAATACATATTGTCTAAAAGTGATCTGACATTCAATACCTGTTATCTCTCTAGAACACTTCAGTAACTTACAGAGTCAATATTGAGCAGAACATGTCAGGAAAAGACAAATTTATTGGAATGAAAAATAGGGGTTCAAAAACTAGTGAAAATAGTATAATAATTCATTGATATTAAGTTTTCTAAAATACCTCATTAAATACAGAGAGAGAAAGAGTCCTATCTGAAATGAGTAAATTTATAATTTATTAGAAGTATTTGGAATAACTCTCTAGTTAAGCAGTAAAATTTCTAATAGAAAGCATTTCTTGCTCATTCCCAGCCTCTGACGGACGTTAGAAACCCCCAGAATGCTTTTCAAATGACAGAAGCCAGGGCCACACCCTCAGAAATCATATGGTCTGGGATAAAGCCCAGTGACAGGCATTTTTAAAATTTCCCATTTGGTTTATTCAGGTTGAGAATTGCTGGGCTATAAAAATATAAATTAGCTATTGTCTCCTTTTGAGCATATTATAATAGAAGCAGCACTCTCCTATGTATGAAAAAAGACTGAAAGAAACATTTCAAACCTCTGCTCATTATTAACAGCTCCCGCTTATGCCACAGAAGTAAATCTTGGACAACTGCTGGAACTTCCAGAATTGGAAGGGGAGAAAGAGACTATTTCATGAGACCATAAAGCAATGCACTCCCTATTAAGTGGAATCAAACTCTAATAGTTATTATGCACTCGTGCTTTATATATATTATCTCCTTTGATTTCACAGATGGAATCTCCTGGTAATTTTTATTTGAATTTCCTTGATGACTAAAGATTTGAGGATTATTTTTATGTTTCTTGGCTATTTATATTTCTTCTTTTGAGAAATGTGTTGGTGTTTTTGTTGTGTACTTGTTTTATTTGTTGTTGTTGTTATCTTTTTTTAGTTCTTTTTTTACATTCCAGATACTAACCCAATGGATGAATAACTGGTGATGATTGTCTCTCTATTCTGTTCCACTGATCTTGTTGACTATTTTTATGTTATTAGCATGCTAAGTTGTTAAAATGGCTCTGTAGAATGTTTTCACATCAGGTGTAGTGATGCCTCCAACTTTGCCTGTTTATCCTTGGTATTGCTTTGTTACTTAAGTATTTTAGGCATGGGGTTGTGGCTCAGTGTTAGAGAGTTTGACTAGTGTGCATGAGGCCCTGGGTTAAATCCTAATCAGAATATAAAAATAAATGTATTGTGTCCACCTACAACTAAAACAAAATGAAGAAAAAGTATTATATGACCTTTTGTGAAATTTAGGATTTTAGTATTTTTTTTTAGTACTGTGAAGAAATCCATTGACATTTTGATGAAACTTGCACTGAACCTGTGGATCACCTTGTGTAGTAGTACAATTTAGCAATATTAATTTTCCACATCCATCTATGAAGATCTTCCTATCTTCTTCACTGTTTTGGAATTTTATTTTAGGGGTCTTTCACCTTTTTAGTATGGTTTGTTCTTAGGTATTTTATTTTATTTTTGAGACTATCATGAATGAGGCTGATTTGCTGATTTTATTCTTAGTAAATTTATTGATTTGTAGAAAATTAGTTCTAAAAGTCTTCTGTGCAGTCTTTAAAATTCTCTAAGTATAACCACATCACCACCAAAAGGGATAAATTAACTTTCTCCATTTCTATTTGTATATATTTTATGTATTTCTCTTGACTAAGTGCTCTGGCTAAATTTTTAAGAAATATATTGAAAGACAATGGTGAGAGTGCTCACCTTTGAATTTTTTTCTGATTGTAAAGGAAATTCTTTCAGTTTTTCCAAATTCAGTATGATGCTGCCTAAGGGTTAGTTACAAATAGTTTTCATTATGTTGTGGTATGAACCTTTTATTATGGGAGATGTTAAATTTTACCAAAGGCTTTTTCTGCATCTATTGAAATGATCATGTGATCTCTTTCATACTTGATTCTACTTAGGAGTTGTATGACCTTTATCAGTTTGCTTAAGTTGAACCATGCTTGCATCTGTGTAATGAAACCAACTGGATTATGGTACAGCCTCTTTTTAATGTGCTGTTGAATTCAATCTGTAAGTATTTTATTGAGGACTTACACCTAACTTTATCAGGAATATTGATCCATAGTTTTATTGTCTTTATTTTCTTTTGTTTTTTTCTTTTTTCATTGTTGTGCATTATCAGGTTTTGTTAGGTGGCTTCACTAAATGATTTTGGGATAGCTCCTTCATTTTCTACTATATGGAATAGTTTGAAGAGCATTGATTTCAATGCTTTAAAAGTCTAGTAAAATTTAGCAGTGAATCCATCTGGTCCTGTGCTTTTCTCTGTTGGGACACTTTTTGTTACTGCTTCAATCTCATTACATTTTATTGATCTATTTGTGTTTCGTATCTCCTCTTGGTTTAAGTTTTATAGGTCATGTGTGTCCACAAATATTAATTTTCCACATCCATCCATGAACTCAGGGGTACTCGATCAATGAGCCATATCCCCAGCCCTATTTAATATTTTATTTAGAGAAGGGTCTTACTGAGTTGCTTAGCGCCTCACTTTTGCTTAGGCTGTCTTTGAACTTGTGAGTGTCCTACCCAAGCCTCGGGGATTACAGATGTTTATCACCATGTCTGGTTGTCATACAATTTTTAGAATATTTTCTAACAATACTGGGAATTTCAGTGGTAACTGTTTTACCTTATTTTTCATGTCTTAATTATTTGGATCTTCACTTTTTTTCTTTTGGTTAGCTTAGCTAAAGGTTTGCAAATATTATCTTTCCATAGAAACAACTCTTTGTTTAATTGATTTTTTAAATTATTCTTTTAGTCTATTATTTTTAATTACATCATTATTTTTTATTTTCTTTGCTTCTGATATTGTGTTATGCTTTACATATGAGATATACCTCCAAATATCATGAGTGAGACAACACAAGAAAGCTTATATGTGATAGGATGAGCTTATGAATGCCTTAACCTAATCAGTGCATTAATCCTCTGAGAGGGATCAACTGGGTGGTAACTGTAGCCAGGTAGGGTGTGGCTGGAGGAGGTGGGTCACTGGGGCATGACTTTGGGATATATATTTTGTCTGTGGTGAAGTAAGTGTCTTCCTCCCTTCCTCTGTATGTGTGCATGTCTGTCTCTCTCCCCACTCCCTTCCCCTCTCTTCCTTTCTCCCTCTCTCCCTTTCTTCCCTTCCTGGTGCAGTGCTCTCAGCCACTTTCCTCCACCACATTGTTTCGCATGATGTTCTGTCTCACCTTGGGACAAGAGCAAAGAAGTCAGTCACTTATGCTAAAGCTTCTGAAACCATGAGCTTTTCTTCCTTAAATTGTTCCTCTCAGGTCTTTTCATCATGATAGTTAAACCTGACTAAAATATTGGATTTATTTTGTTCTTCTTATTCTTTTTTTTTTGTGGTGCTGTGGATTGAACCCAGGGCCTCATGATTGCAAGGCAATCACTCTACCAACTGAGCTAAATTCCCAGCCCTGTTCTTATTATTCTAAGAGATTGAGATAAATTATTAGATTATTTGATATCTCTCACTCTCTAATCTCTCTTTTTAAAGTTAGCACTTATTGCTCTGAACTTCCCCTTTAGTGTTGTTTTTGCTCTATCCAATATACTCTGGTATGTTGTTTCCATTTTCATTTGATTCTAGGATTTTAAAAATTTCCCCCATAATTTCTTGGATGACTCCATGTTCAACCAGAAACATATTGTTGGATCTCCATGTATTTGTATAATTTCTGAAGTTTATCTGGCTGTTGAGTTTTAGTTTCATGTTACTGTGATCTGATAAGATGCAAAAATTATTTCAATTACTTATGCCCTAATATGTAGAAAAAATTCCTTGTGATGATGGAAAGAATGTATATTCAGTTTGAGAATGGAATATTGTGTAGATATATATATTAAGTCCTCTTGGTCTGTAGTATAATTTAACTCTGATGTTTCTTCATTGACATTTTGCCCAGATGATTGATCTGTTTGCAAGAGTAGAGTTTTGAAGTCACACACTATTATTTTATAATGACTTATATATCCTTTTATGTCCAATACTATTTGTTTTTAAAAATTGGATGTTCCATGCTTTGATGCATATGTACTAATTGTCATTATATCTTCTTAGTGAACTATTCCTTTGCTCAGTATATAGTGACCTTTATCTTATCTGATTTTGCCTTAAAGTCTGTTTTGTCAGATATAAGTGTTCTATTTCTGCTTGCTTTCAGATCTTATTTTTTTGTATTTGTTAAGCATTTATTTTTCTGTGTTTAGTGAGTAATCCCATAATATATGATGCTACTCTTTGGTTAGAAAAAAAAGTGTTTTTTTTTTTTTTTAATTAGGGCTGGGGATGTAGCTCAGTGGAGGGATGCCTACTTAAAATAATGAGTCCAGGCTTTGATCCCTAGCAATGAAAACAAGGAAAAAACAAATAACTTATAGTTTAAAACAAAACAAAATCAAAAGCTAATAATGTTTGAGAGTGATCGTGGGCACTACATAAATTCCAATGAAGGTCTTGGATAGATGTATAATGTCTCTGCCTTTATTTTTGGCATATGAACAGTGTATCTGGTCATAATACTCTTCATATAGTCTCTTATTTTATGCCAGTACCTCAGCTTTTACCAGCACATTTATGGAGCCTAAAGAAAATGTATTGACCACTCTATTCATTAGATATCAGAAATATTATATCAATAAGAGAGTCCCTCAACTTTATACTTATTTTAACTAAATAATTATTATTTAAATGAAGTCAATGAAAATTATTGAATTTATTATAGAAATGTTTATTTGTCCCAAAAAGACAAATTCTGAAGAGTTGACATTATTTAAAACTGAATGTCTGAATGAAATTCATGAACGATGGTTTTAATCTAGAATTCATGTCCTAATGAAACATCAAAACAGTACTTAATTTGTGGTTAGGGCTAATGTCATGTTGCAGTAAACCTCCTACTGAATATTTTCTTTTTTTTTAGCTTAACTTCTTTTATTCAAAAGATTTGTTTCAAACATCTGTAAAACATTCATCAATCCATTACTATTGTACTTTTATTCAAATTCAAGTGATAGAAGTAACAATCAGTGTGTAGTGGGACTGATTCCAATCCAGCAGAGCCTCAGTGCAGGGACCACCCACCGCACACACCCACTGTCTGCATGGGTCGTGGTTCACTTCTCTTAGGTAATACTGTTTGAAAGGTCACACTGTCAAAGGATCAGCTCTTACCAGTGGAGATAACCTTTCCAAAAACAAAATCCAGAATCTGGATCTCAAACCAATGGGCCTGGGAAGGCTGACTTTTGCTCCATCACTTCACCCACAGGGGCAGTTCCAACTTGAGGAGCACCAGAGACCTCACCGCTATTCTGACCTGCATCCACAGCTGTCTTATACCCAACTTACACAATGCATCTTCTTTGGCAACTTTACCAGTGCTACAGGAGAACTGTAAAGGTTTGGATTAACTCAGTATTTCAATATTTCATTGCAATTACTTAAATGTAATTTCTAATTGATGCTAGAACTGGAAAGCCTTCAAGCATGCCTAATATAATGGCAAGGGGGAAATCCTGCTAAATAATCACTGAAATATTTTCAGTTATGTACACATACCTAATTCAGCTTACCCATTCAAAATATTACAATGGTAGCTGCAATTCCCCATCAGATCTTCTACAATAAAAGAAAAGAAAAACATGAAGAGGAGCTGGGGATGCGGCTCAGTGGTGGAGGCTTGCCTGTCATGCATGAGGCCTGGGTTCCAACCCCAGCACTGCAGAAAACAAAACAAAACAAAACAATAAAGAAACTAATACCTCGGCATTTGTCAATTTTTTCTGGAAGGCTATAAGCTCAAAATGGCCTAAAATTAGTCAGAACTTTATATGAACTCTCACTATAGTACCTCAAAACTTATAATTTAAAAATGTTGAAAGCTTATTAATTTTTAATTCCTGTTCCATGAATTAAGCCAATTTTTGGGAGTGTGGCACAACACTGCCAAGCAACTGACACGGAAGTTCAGATCCGGAAGTTAAACTAAGAAATCTCTTCTATCTAGACAAAGCCACCAAATTAAATTGCTTCCACTAAAAATTATCACTGCAAAATTCACACCAAGCAAATTAAAAGAGGTACAGCAAAAAAAGCAATACAAAGCGTGTTCACATAGCACAGATAAAGGGTAAAGGTTAAACAGCAGAGACCTCAAACAGGCACACAGGCACTGTACACATGTAGCCCACTTTGGCAGATAAAAAGAGCTGCTAGTCTGATAACTGTATGTACAGTTTGCATACAACTTAGAAGATGTAGAACTGAAAACACTTTTACGTAAATGCCACAACACAGTCAAATGAAATGACAGGTGACAGTCTCACAAACTGGTCTCTCCCCAATGACAGCCACGGATGCTGCTCTAGGAAATGCCCTTTTCCTGATCAGGCATTTCTGTCTTAACCCAGAACACACCTGCATGTGCTTTGGTATCTTGGAGCCCTGGACTTTCAGGGCATAACAAGCGTTCTCCACTTTGGCCAAACTCTGTTTCAGGGTGTACAGTTTCTTGGAGACCTCCTAAGGCCTGGTGTTGCCAATGAAGGTGAACCCATTGTAAACCTGGTGCAAAAACTGGCTCAATTCAAAGGGGGTGTCGATGTCCCCATTCCCCACACTGTTAATGCACAGTTGCATCAATTCTCCAATTAAATCGGCCACTCCCAGAATGTAATCCACAGGTGTTACTTTCAGCTTCCAGGTGACAAGCTGCTTATCTTCTGCATCTGAGGAGGGAGTCTTGTTTTCTTTCTCACTGTCTTCTGTTGTAAATACCAACTGTTTATTAATTTCATCCATACTGGTTAATGACCGTGTTTTTGATGAAGTGTTGAAAAGAGACAGCTTCCACGCATTCCTGCAGTGCTTTGGTGATGGCTTGATGGATGCATATCTTCTCCTGACAGCTCCAGAGATACCTGCAACATTTTCTGTCTGACACAATCCAATTTACCTTCTGGTTCAGTGGTATTTCTTCCATATCAGCAGCACTCGTGATCCTGTGCAGGAGAAAGATGGTCCTCTTACTCTCCACGGTTATGTCACGGCTAAGCTTCACCAACCTCTCATACTTGTCGCGCCGTATGTCCAGATCCTGCGCCTTGAAGGCCACCATCACGTGAGAAGACGAGCTCACATCCTTGCCATCTCTCCGCTGGCCATGCGGGAAGGTGTTCGTGCTTCCTCTTCCTGAAGCCTCCGGGCTCTGCTTCTTTGCGGCTCATGCCTTAAGGTCTTCGCTGGGACACGCGGAGACTGTAGGTCGGGGAACGCAGCACAGCGCCAGCGTAGCGGCCCAGGAGACCTGACAAGGGCCTGTGGGGCGCGGCGCTCCCAAGCTGCCTAAATATTTTCTGAATTTCCCTACTCCTAAGTCTTTTCCACACTATTTCATATGCAAAGAACAACAACAACAAAATGCTCTGAAGTTTTCCTGAAATTCAATGCTTCTGGCAGAAAGGAAAGATAAGTTGTTCTGATCATTTTTTCTCTTCCTGTATACTTTTCAATGAATTGAGTCTTCCTGCATGAAAATAAATCAAAGTGTATAAAATTAACTTTTGCTATATAATTGTCTCCTTCAGGAAATGAAATGAGTTATTATACCTGAAGCAAACTGATCTTCCTCTTATTTCCTCCCTATCTTTTAGGAACACCTTCCTGCAATTCTATTTTGCATGAATGAACTTTAAACCGTATCACTGATTTTAAACTTCATTATAAGATTAGCATCAAACACTGCTGGAATGTACTTGACTCGTGTTCAGTCAGTAAGATTTGCAATTAACTACCACTTGTTGAAGACTCCATAAGTTCTGGGCATTTATTGCTATTTTTTAGATAAACTTAACTGCATGCATAGCTTCTAATTTTATTGCAATGTCCTAAAACTATTTCAGTGTATTTTAAAGTGATTTACCACTGGAGAATCATTTCACCAAATGAAGAATTATAACTGTCAGGTGGTAGAACAAAGAATTGAGAAATGACAGTACTAAAAGTGAACTTAGGAATTAGTGCAATTTCCTTATTTTTACAAAAGTAAAAGGCAAGTCTCAGAAAGTAAAATAAAATTATCAAAGAACTTAAAAAGTATAATGAGTTTCTGTATGATCTGCTTTGGACACAAAATCCTGAATCATGCTAATCTCTACCCTCAATGAATTCTTTCTCTTCCTCCACATACTTTTCATTGTTTACTACCTTCATTCATCATTCCAACTAACATTTATGAATATCTGTTCTGTACAATACACTGTTCTAGTCTTTGAGAATATAAAAGTGGGGGGATATTAAATTCTCTTTATCATTTTGTGGTTTACATTCTGGTAAAGAAGATGGACCAAAATAAAATGAATAAGTTAATTTCATAAAAGAGGCAAATGAACCATGAAGCTAACAAAGCCCAATTTTCTGGAAAATTCCCTGTTAGCAATTTACAAGAATGTAATACATTTTATTTAGTCACTATGTTGTAGAATAGACCTACCTCTTCAAATTATTCCTCTTGTATAATTGCAAAGTTGTATCCTTTGACTAACATCTAATTAATCCTCCCACTCCCTGACCCTAGGCCTTGGGAACCACCATTCCATTTTCTACTTCTGAGTTCAAATTTTTAGATTTCATATGTAAATAAGATTGTGAATATTTGTATTTCTGTGCAAGTCTTGCTTCACATAACATAGGCCCTCCTGATTCATCCATGTTGTCACAAATGGCAAGACTTCTGTAAAAAGAAAACAAAAAAGTCGAGTAGAAATCCATTCTGTATATGCACCACATTTTCTCTATTCATTCTTCTGTTGGTGGATAATTTGGTTTCATCCAAGTCTTGAGTATTTTGAATCATGGTGTAGTAAACATGCAAATACACATCTCTTGAAAATACATGAGATATTGATTGGTAGGTAGATAGATACATGGATCAATTGATTCCATGGGGTATTGCTGGATCACATGAGCATATGGCCTCTTTAATTTTAATTTTACAAGAAAGGTCCACAATGTTTTTCATATGACTGTACTAACTTACACTTCTATCTACAGCATATAAGAGTTCTCTTTCATCCATTTCCTCTCTGAAACTTATCTTTTATCTTTAATATAACAGCCATTTAATGGTGTAAGAGCATATCTTGTAGTTTTAATTTTTATTATTTTTTATGATTAGGGATATTGATCATTTTTATATCAATTTTTTTCATTTTTATCTCTTTGGTGATGTATCTGTTCTTATTCTTTGCTCTTTGTAAAATAATTTTCATATGAAATTGTTATTAGATTTTCTTATATGCTTTATAAGAAATAATTTATATTAACATCTTACCAAATGTATATTCTTCACATATTCATTTCCATTCTATAGGATTTCTCTTTATTCTGTCAATTGTTTTCTTTCCAGAGCAGAAGCTTTTCAGTTTGATGGAATCTCATTCATCCATTTATACTTTTGCTTTCCTGGCCCATATCTTGCCCATTCCAGTATCCTGAAGTTTTTTCCCTATGTTCCCTTCTAGTTGTTTCATAATTCCAGGTCTTATCAAAAAACTTATTGCCAAAACCAACATCATGGAGAATTTCCACTATCTTATTCTTTAGTAGTTTCATAGTTTCAGATCTTTTATTTAAAATTCTATTCCACTGTGAATTCTTTTCACATATTGTGATAGACAAGGCCTAAATTCATTCTTCACAGTTTACTTATCCAAGTGTCCCAACACCATTTATTGAAGAGACTGTTCTTTCCCTGTTGTGTTTTTGGTACTTTTACTGAAAAATCAAATGACAGTAAATAACTTGACTTATTTCTGGGATTTCTGTTCCATTTGTCTAGGTATCTGTTTTTATGCCAGTACCATGCTGTTTTGGTTACTATATCACTGTGGTGTATTTTGAAGTCAGGGAGTATGATGCCTGCAACTATATATTTTGTTGAAGGCTATTTTGGCTACTTGTGGTCTCGTTTCATATACGTTTTAAGATTGAATTTTCTGTTTTCCTAAAAAATGTTATTTGACTTTTGGCAGAAATTGCATTGACTTTTTAGAACACTTTGGGAAATGCAGATCTTTAAATATTACTAGTTCTTCTAATTCATGACCACAGTATGTTTTTCCTTTTTGTATTTTCTTATAACTGCTTTCTAAAATGTTTTATAGTTTTCAGTGCTGAGATGTGTCACCACCTTGGTTAATTTTATTTCTAATTACCCTTATTATTTTGTTGGTATTGTTGAAAGCAGGGTTGTTTCCTTTTTTTTTTCTGGTAGTTTGTTTTTAGGGTATACAAATGCTAGTGATTTTTATATACTACAACTTTACTGCATTCATTTATTATTTCTGTCAGTTTTGTTAGTAAGGATTTGTGTTTTGTCTATACAAGATTATGTTTTCTGTCAAGGAACATTTTGCCTTCTTCCTTCCTTTTTTGATGTGAGTCTCCTTTCTTTCCTTTTCTTGAAAGGTCACTTGACTCAGACTTCTTGTAATTGAATAGAAGTGGTAACAGTGGATATAATTATCTTATTCCTGATCTTAGAAAAAAATTAAATCCCCCCCACTTAGAATTTGATATTTTCTTTGGGTTTGCCTTATATGTCATTTATTATATGGAAATACTTTTCTTTTCCATTTCTTTTGTCAAGTTTTATAAAGAAATGATGTTGAATTTCATTAAATGTTTTTCTGTGTTTATCAAGAAATGATTGCACAGTTTTGTCTTTCATTTTGTTAATGTGATATGTCACATTTGTCAGTCACATATGTTGAACCATTTCATTTTACTAGGAAAAATCCCACTTAATCATGGAGAATAATTCCATTAATATCATGTTAAATTTGGTTTGCTAATACCTTATTGAAAATTTTTCATCTACATTTGTGAGGGATATTGAACTTTAATTTTCATTTCTTTCTTTCATTGTCTTTGGCATCGGGGTAATGCTGAATTGATCAAATGAGTTTTGAAGTATGTCCTTTTCTTCAGTTTTTGGATGAGTTTGCAATCATTAGAATTAATAATTCCTAGAGTGTTTAGTAGAGTTAAGTAATACTCATAATACCTTGTGCTTTTTTGATGGGATAATATTTATGACTAAATCAATTTCCTCATATTTTTATTAACTCGATTCTCTTAGATTACATTTGTCAGGGCACTTATCAATTTCTTCTAGGTTTTCTTATTTGTTTCAGTGTAATATTCATAGTAGTATCTTGCAATTCTTTTTTATGTCTGTAGAAACAGTTGTAAAGTCTCCATTTTTTGTATAATTTCATTTATTTGTGTCCTCTTTTTTATAAGTTTTGCTGAAGCTTTGTCAGTTTTCACAAAACCAATTAAATTTAATTTATATTTTGTTTTCTTCTAGTATATGTCATTAATTTCTACTCTGATATTTATCACTTTCTTTTATATTTGATTTGTTTGTGCTTATCTTGTTCCTTGAAGTATAACATTGGGTTATTTGGGATTTTCCTTTTTATTTATTTTTTCTGGTATGAGGGATTGAACCCAGGACATTTAGCTACTGAGTGACATCTGAAGTCCCTTTTTTTTGTTTTCTTTTTCTTTTTTTTTTTTTTTTTTTTTTTTTTGAAACAGGACATCACTAAATTGCTTAGGGCTGGCTTTGAACTTGTGATTATCCTACCTCAGCCTCCTGATGTTCTGGAATTATAGGAGTGCACCACTGTCCCACCATTTCTGACCTTTGTTTTTGATATAGGTGCTAGTAATTGTCATTTACAAAGTGATTGTACTATATATAAAGTTTTCAAATATTGTGTTTTGGGTTTTGCTTGTTTAAACATATTTTCAATTTTCCACTTTAATTTTTTCATTTTATTTTTTTTATTTTCCAATTCATGTTGTTTAATTTCCTTCTATTTGTGAATTTTCTAAGACTCCTTCTTTTATCAATCTCTAGATTCGGCTGGTGAGAGCCTGTCTGACCAGAACAAGCTCCGAGTCCCGGAGCCAGTGCAGCTCAGCTTACTCTGGCACACAAGCAGATTCAGGGTCCAGACAGGGCAGCCAGAGCCTTCCCCAAGTAGTCTGGACCCCTGCGCTGGGAGGTGCCGTTCAAGGCTAGCCTCTCGGAGCTGACCGCCCAGTGAGAGACTTTCTACATAGAACCAGCCACAAGCCCCCGAACCAACGGAGAGCCTCGATCCGCAAAGAGCCTCTGGGATCAGGGCAGGGCAGCCAGACACCTCTTCAGGCGGCTCTGCCCACTCCGGCTGCAGGCTCTCTTCTCGGGGCGATCCAAGATGGCGGCCTAGAGGGAGACTGCACCCCCTGTCGCTCCAGAACCCAGGAGTTAAGAAGGGGAGGCATTGAGAGACTGGGACTGAAATAGAGCCACGGGTGAGTCTGCCCACTGGGTAAAGCTTGGCCCGGGTGGCAGGCCCAGATAGAGGTTGCTTATCGGAGCCAGGCAGGGCAGCTAGAGTCTTCCCAAGGTAGCCTTCCACACTCCGGCAGTGAGCTCCTCCCACACGGCCAGCTGCACGGTGCAGGCCCACAGTGAGAGCATTTCAGCACAGAGCCAGTTCCAAATCGTGGAACCAGTAGGGGGCTAGGGGCAGTTTTCTTCGGATACGCTGCTTTATCAGATTCCTCCAAGACAGCAGGCTACTGAAGGCTGGGAGGTGATACACTGGAAATCTACAGGGACACTATAAGCCAATAGCGGAAAACTGCAATACCTCTGGGTCCCACTGACAACTGACCAATATGAGAAAACAAGGGAAGAAAATGTCCCAAACAAACCTAGATACTACATCAATAAAACCCAATGACAGCACAGCAGAAGAAATGTCAGAAAGGGAGTTCAGAATGTACGTAATTAAAACGATCAGGGAAGCAAATGAGGAGATGAAAGAGCAAATGCAGGCATTGAAGGATGAGATGAAAGAGCAAATGCAGGCATTAAATGATCACACCAATCAACAGTTAAAAGACCAAATACGGGAAGCAAGAGATCATTTCAATAAAGAGTTAGAGATACTGAAAAAAAACCAAACTGAAATACTTGAAATGAAGGAAACAATAAACCAAGTTAAAAACTCCATAGAAAGCATAACCAATAGAATGGAGCACCTGGAAGACAGAACCTCAGACATTGAAGACAAATTATTTAATCTTGAAAGCAAAGTTGGCCAAACAGAAAAGATGGTAAGAAATCATGAACAGAATCTACAAGAATTATGGGATATCATGAAAAAGCCAAATTTAAGAATTATTGGGATTGAGGAAGGCTTAGAGAAACAAACCAAAGGAATGAACAACCTATTCAATGAAATAATATCAGAAAATTTCCCAAATCTGAAGAATGAAATGGAAAACCAAATACAAGAGGCTTATAGAACTCCAAACATACAAAATTACAACAGACCCACACCAAGGCACATTATTATGAAAATACCTAACATACAAAATAAAGACAGAATATTAAAGGCCGCGCGAGAAAAGAATCAAATTACATTCAGAGGGAAACCAATAAGAATATCAGCAGATTTTTCAATCCAGACCCTAAAAGCCAGAAGGGCCTGGAACAACATATACCAAGCCCTGAAAGAAAACGGATGCCAACCAAGAATCTTATACCCAGCAAAACTTACCTTCAAATTTGACGATGAAATAAGATCCTTCCATGATAAACAAAAGCTGAAGGAATTTACAAAAAGAAAGCCAGCATTACAGAACATTCTCAGCAAAATATTCCATGAGGAAGAGATGAAAAACAACGATGCAAATCAGCAACAGGAGGCGCTAGCCTAAAGGAATAGCCAAATAAAGGAGAAACCAAATCATGCCAAAAACAAATATGAGTCAATTGACTGGGAATACAAATCATATCACAATAATAACCCTGAATGTTAATGGCCTGAATTCAACAATCAAAAGACACAGACTGGCAGATTGGATTAAAAAGAAAAATCCAACAATATGCTGCCTGCAAGAGACTCACCTCATAGAAAGAGACACCCATAGACTAAAGGTGAAAGGATGGGGAAAAACATACCATGCACACGGACACAGCAAAAAAGCTGGAGTATCCATCCTCATCTCAGATAATGTGGACTTCAAACCAAAACTAGTCAGAAGGGATAAAGAAGGACATTACATGCTGCTTAAGGGAAGCATAAATCAGCAAGACATAACAATCATAAATATGTATGCCCCGAACATTGGCTCATCCACGTACGTCAAACAAATCCTTCTCAATTACAGAAATCAAATAGACCATAACACAATCATACTAGGCGATTTTAACACACCTCTCTCACCACTGGATAGATCGTCCAAACAAAAATTGAATAAAGAAACTATAGATCTCAACAACACAATCAGCAATTTAGACTTAACGGACATATATAGAATATACCATCCAACAAAGAACGAATACACTTTCTTCTCAACAGCACATGGATCCTTCTCTAAAATAGACCATATTTTATGCCACAAAGCTACGGTTAGCAAATACAAGAAGATAGAGATACTACCTTGTACTCTATCAGATCATAATGGATTGAAATTAGAAATAAATGACAGAATAAAAAACAGAAACTTCTCCAATACTTGGAGACTAAATAATACACTATTATACGATGAATGGATAACAGAAGACATCAGGAGGGAAATAAAAAAATTCTTAGAAGTAAACGAGAACAAAGACACATCATATCAAAATCTCTGGGACTCTATGAAAGCAGTACTTAGAGGAAGATTTATTTCATGGGGTGCATTCAAAAAGAAGTAGAAATCAACAAATAAACGACTTAACACTACAGCTCAAAGTGCTAGAAAAAGAAGAGCAGACCAATACCAAAAGTAGTAGAAGACAGGAAATAGTTAAAATCAGAGCCGAAATCAACGAAATCGAAACAAAAGAAACAATTGGAAAAATTAACAAATTAAATAGTTGGTTCTTTGAAAAAATAAATAAAATTGATAAACCCTTAGCCACACTAACAAAGAGAAAGAGGGAGAAAACTCAAATTACTAAAATTCGGAACAAACAAGGAAACATCACAACAGACACGAGTGAAATACAAAACATAATTAGAAGCTATTTCGAAAATCTATACTCCAACAAAACAGAAAACCTCGAAGACATCAACAAATTTCTAGAGACATATGAATTACCTAAACTGAACGAGGAGGACATACACAACCTAAATAAACCAATTTCAAGCAATGAAATAGAAGAGGTCATCAAAAGCCTACCAACAAAGAAAAGTCCAGGACCAGATGGGTTCTCAGCCGAGTTCTACAAAACCTTTAAAGAAGAGCTCATTCCAATACTCCTCAAACTATTCCATGAAATAGAAGAGGAGGGAACCCTCCCAAACTCGTTCTATGAAGCCAATATCACCCTGATACCTAAACCAGACAGAGACACATCGAGGAAAGAAAATTTCAGACCAATATCCTTAATGAACATCGATGCAAAAATTCTCAACAAAATTTTAGCAAATCGCATACAAATATATATTAAAAAGATAGTGCACCACGATCAAGTGGGTTTTATCCCAGGGATGCAAGGTTGGTTCAACATTCGGAAATCAATAAATGTCATTCACCATATCAACAGACTTAAAGTTAAGAATCACATGATTATTTCAATAGATGCAGAAAAAGCATTCGATAAAATACAGCATCCCTTCATGCTCAAAACACTAGAAAAAATTGGGGTAGTGGGAACATTCCTAAACATTATAAAGGCAATCTACGCTAAGCCCATGGCTAATATCATTCTAAATGGTGAAAAACTGAAAGCGTTCCCCCTAAAACTGGAACAAGGCAGGGATGCCCTCTTTCACCACTTCTATTCAACATCGTCCTTGAGACTCTAGCCAGAGCAATCAGACAAACCAAAGAAATTAAAGGGATACGAATAGGAAAAGAAGAACTCAAACTATCCCTGTTCGCTGATGACATGATTATATATTTAGAGGAACCTGGAAATTCCACCAGAAAACTTTTAGAACTCATAAGTGAATTCAGTAAAGTAGCAGGTTACAAGATCAATGCTCATAAATCCAATGCATTTTTATACATAAGTGATGAATCTTCAGAAAGAGAAATTAGGAAAACTACCCCATTCACAATAGCATCGAAAAAAATAAAATACTTGGGAATCAATCTCACAAAAGAGATGAAAGACCTCTACAATGAGAACTACAGAAGACTAAAGAAAGAAATTCAAGAAAACCTTAGAAGATGGAAAGATCTCCCATGTTCCTGGATAGGCAGAATTAATATCGTCAAAATCGCTATACTACCTAAAGTGCTATACAGATTCAATGCAATTCCAATTAAAATCCCAATGATGTACCTTGCAGAAATAGAGCAAGCAATTATGAAATTCATCTGGAAGAATAAAAAACCTAGAATAGCTAAAGCAATCCTCAGAAGCAAGAGCGAAGCAGGGGGTATTGCAATACCAGATCTTCAACTCTACTACAAAGCAATAGTAACAAAAACGGCATGGTATTGGTACCAAAATAGACAGGTAGATCAATGGTACAGAAGAGAGGACATGGACACAAACCCAAATAAATACAATTTTCTCATACTAGACAAAGGTTCCAACAATATGCAATGGAGAAAAGATAGCCTCTTCAACAAATGGTGCTGGGAAAACTGGAAAACCATATGCAATAGAATGAAATTAAACCCCTATCTCTCACCCTACACAAAACTCAACTCAAAATGGATCAAGGACCTTGGAATCAGACCAGAGACCCTGCATCTTATAGAAGAAAAAGTAGGTACAAATCTTCAACTTGTTGGCTTAGGATCAGACTTCCTTAACAGGACTCCCATAGCACAAGAAATAAAAGCAAGAATCAACAACTGGGATAGATTCAAACTAAAAAGCTTTCTCTCAGCAAAGGAAACTATCAGAAATGTGAAGAGAGAGCCTACAGAGTGGGAGAATATTTTTGCCAACCATACCTCAGATAGAGCGCTAATTTCCAGAATCTATAAAGAACTCAAAAAACTCTACACGAAGAATACAAATAATCCAATCAACAAATGGGCTAAGGAAATGAACAGACACTTCACAGAAGAAGATATACAAGTAATCAACAGATATATGAAAAAATGTTCAACATCCCTAGTAATAAGAGAAATGCAAATCAAAACTACCCTAAGATTTCATCTCACCCCAATTAGAATGGCGATTATCAAGAACACAAGCAACAATAGGTGTTGGCGAGGATGTGGTGAAAAAGGAACACTCATACATTGCTGGTGGGGTTGCAAATTAGTGCAGCCACTCTGGAAAGCAGTGTGGAGATTCCTCAGAAAGCTTGGAATGGAAACACCATTTGACCCAGCTATCCCACTCCTTGGTCTATACCCAAAGGACTTAAAATCAGCATACTACAGAGATACAGCCACATCAATGTTCATTGCTGCTCAATTCACCATAGCCAGATTGTGGAACCAACCTAGATGCCCTTCAGTTGATGAATGGATAAAGAAACTGTGGCATATTTATACAATGGAATATTACTCCGCAATGAAGAATGATAAAATTATGGCATTTGTAGGCAAATGGTCGAAATTGGAGAATATCATGCTAAGTGAGATAAGCCAATCTCAAAAAAACTAAAGGACGAATGATCTCGCTGATAAGCGGATGAGGACATATAATGGGGGTGGGAGGGGTTAGCATTAGGTTTAGGGTTAGGTTTAGAGTTAGGCTAAGGAGAGCGGTAAGAATGAAGGAAAGAAGGACTGTATAAAGGGAAAAGGGTGGGATGGGTGGGGGGTAACGGAAAAAAAAAGAAACATCATTACCCTATGTAAACGTAAAAAAATAAAAAAAAATCTCTAGATTCAATATCATTTATTCAGAAAAGATACTCAACGTCATTTTGATTTTCTTAAATTGATTAATACTTGTTTTGTGTTCTAACATATAATCTGTACTTCAGAATGTTCTAGGGGCACTTGAATGTATATTCCACTGCTGTTATGTTAATTGTTCTGTATAAAGTACACTTTATGTTTCTCTCTGGGTCACCTGTCCATCATTGAAAGTGGTATATCAAAGTCTCCTACTATTACTGAATTACAGCATATCCCCTTTCAGATCCATTAATATCTGTTTTGAATGTTTATATGTACTAATGTTCGGTGCCTATATATTTATAATTATTATATCCATTAAATGAATTAGCCCACTTATATAGGTTAAGTATTTTATAAAAATAGCACACACACACATGACAGCAAATTTGTTTCATCCCAGTTTTAGAACTGGGGTTAAAGAAAGGTGAAGAAGGGAGGATAAGGTGAAGGAAAGGGAAAGCAGGGGTAAGTGGAGAGGAGGGGAGAAGAGAAGGAGACAGAGAAGATGGGAGGGGAGAGAGAGAGATTGATTATTGGGAACATTTGTACACACACATAAACAAAATCACATAAGCACTGTAAAATGTAATTCTTTTCATTCTGTTAGCTATTGTATATTAAATTTCACATGTTTTATGAATTGTCACAATTTCATACCTTTGTCATTAATGCTATGTTTTTTGAAATACATTGGAAAAGAATACTAATTTCATCTTCCTAAGGAAACAGAAGGAATATCTCCAGTGTGTATGGGAGGAGGCAGAGAATAAAACAACAACACCAAAAAAAAAGCATTCATTAGAGACAGTGAAACATATTTCAACACCATGTAACACTCAAAAGGACCATGTAACACTCAAATAAGAATTGGCTCAGGGTATGGTTTAGGATCTAGAGTTCAAAGAGATGACAAGTGTAATTAGAAGACATCAAGTCCACATGTCTTAGAGGGTGTGGAGACTATCAAGGGGACTTAGGATAGATATTCATTACTCTTGTAATTAGTCATCTAATGTAAAATTCATTCACTTATTAGGATAATTGAGATTTTTTGTAAAAAAAAAGGAGGGTAATAACATATATTCCATGCTTGTATAATTATATCAAAATGAATTCTATCATGTATAACCTAAAAGAACCAATAAAAATTGGTATTCCTACCACAAAAAAGTGATTATACTATAAAACATCATCAGCCTTAGAATAACAGTGTTTTCTTTCTAAATCTGTATATATCATTTAAGTTTATTTCTATTTTGCATGATCTTTGCTTTAGGAAACAGTTTATTTGGGAGGAAGCTAGAGCAATGGGGTTTCTTGGTTGCAGGAAGCATATTTGAGGTCTAATAGCCTAGAAATTGGTCTTTATCCTGAAGCTGAAGAATCAAAACTTGGAGAGGTTGAGTTGTTTGTGTAAAGTCACACCAGAGGTAGAAACAGAATTCAGTTTAGGGCTTTGTGCTGTGTCATTCAACTCAGTAAGAGATAAAAAAATAGGGATTACCTGAATGATGAAAGGCAAATAATAATAATAATAATAATAATAATAATAATAATAATAATAGGTCATAAAGCCAAGGGAGCAAAGGAAACAGTAAAAGGATGAGAATAACTAGGATTGATTAATATTTTATAGTTTATGGCTCACTGTCATATAAATCATTTTCCCAACACCTTTTGAGGCTGGTATTATCCCTGCTTTGTAAAGGGGAAAAGAGGACTTTTCCATGGGTCTTCGTCATTGTTGCATAGCTAGTAAGTGGCAGAACCAAGTCTTGACCTGAAATCTTGTTATTTTCTCCTACTCCTACAAGTAAATCTATTAGTGTTCAAGGATACAAAGGAATAGGGTGGAGCTATGTGGTAAAGGTATTGGAAATTGATAATCTATATTCCAGGAAATAGGCTGTGGTGCGAAAAGACCAGAAAGATAAATGGATGTCTACCCTACTGGTTCCACCCTCCTCTGCATCTTAAGATTTAAGGTCCCCAACCTTTGTGTACCACCAAGGCCCAGTGGCTAATATTCCATTGCTGCATTGTAGGGTGCCACATTTGATGGCTACAATTTGGATGGTTGACCTTACTTTGGACTTGCTGCAGTTCATGCCACTCATTCATGGAGTCCACTGTATTACTGTGGCTCTTTCTTTGAAACATTCTGTCCACACTTGTGATGGGAATTGAGCATCATTCTGATCTGCACTTTCAGGTATTGTAAAGCCAAACAAAACCTGCAGGTCTAAAGTCCTAGTTTTAAAATTTCCAGAAAGAAAGGGAGGTATAGTTCAAAGGATATGGTGATTTTATTCATTCCTCTTTCAGTAAAGTTTTCAATACCATTGTGTTGCTTTTAAAGGGCCAAGCCAATGATAGTGAAGACTACACAGAAGCTTCTTGTGCCACGAACCTCATTTTAAGATCGAAGTAAATAATATTATTGTTTATTTTCCATCATTTTCTTATAGTACAATATTCTGATCTCATTCATTAACTTCCCATGATATTAGCATAAAATAAAATTGTTTTAATGCACTTGATTTCCCCAAACAACCAGTGTATGCCATATTCCCAGAACTAATTGTGTTCTTTAATTGCCTACTAAAGAAGACCAAGAGAGAAAAGCACCATATGAGAGTTTGTAGGCTCAGGGTATCAGTCATTAAGCTTTTTTCTCTCTTTCTTTTCTTCGTGGATTTTTTTCCTTTTGTTTTTTAATGATGTAAGATCACAGTAATATTTTTAATGAGTTTCTTTCACACTCCAGCAGTCAGTCTCTGACAGAAATAAACCATGCTTGTACTACGAGTAGCGTGTTCAGAACATTTTTCAGTGGCAGGTTTGATCAGTTACTGCGGAGAAATGACATATATTTTGAAAGAACCTTCATTCTTCTAGGAAATGGATACAAATATGGTGCCAGACAGTTGATAACATAGTGAATGAAAGTTGTTTCTATTTTAAGAGGTTTTTAATTTAAAGGTCTGTCCAGATATTCTTTGTTAAGTAAGCATGGTATCTCAAGAGAAAAGAAAACTGCTTAACCCTAATTGTACACAGCTTAATTTATCAGGTCAATCAGAATATTATCACATTTTGGAGGTGTTCTAAAAGAAATTGTGTGTGTGTGTGTGTGTGTGTGTGTGTGTGTGTGTGTTCTCCTTCTGACAATTATACAAATAAAGCCTGTGTAGTTAATGACATGATTTCTTGTTCAGAACTACAAAAGGTGGGTTTATGGTCATGTTTAATTTCTGCTTTCTGAGTTGTCATGAGCATCAGAGCAGATCACCACCAGTCACATTTACTTTAGATGATCAGTTAATCTGCAGTGCATTTTCACTTACCTGCCCAGAGAATCTTGCAGGATCCTTGCGTGTGATTTAATTCAGAGTTGATTTCCCAGCCAAGATGTGCAACTTGCAAGACTACTTTCCTGATATTTAAAAGTAACCTTGTTTATTATTCAGAATTAGTAATTTTAGCTATTGCCAAAGAATGAAGTAGACCATTCTCTTTTGTTTGCCTTTAGAATCAGATATTTCTTTCATTTATTTTTCATTTGTTTGATTATTCATTCATTCAACCAGTAGTTATGAGGAACCTGCTCTGTACCATGCCTAGTGTTTGTCATTGATGTGGAGGGGTGAGTGAAACTATGGAGGTTACAGTCCCTCTCCTTGTGTATACAAGGTTGGAAGTGGCCTTGAGATACCAATAATCCAGCCTCCTGCTTTGTATATGCAGGAAAAATTTCTCTGATGTTCCTGCTGGATGCTTTTCTAGCTCCTGTGTATACTTCAGCTTTCTTTTTCTCCATGATTGCCCCTTTGATGCTGAAAAACTTTTTTGTTTCCTCATCCTTCTGAAGATTCAAATGCCCGTCTCACAATAAAAGAATAAAAAGGGCTGAGGATAAAGCTCTATAGCTTAGTGGGAGAGTGTTAGAGGTCCATAAGAAGACGAGTGTTATAATCTCAGTTAAATCTTAAAGAGAGCTCTGCAGTTGCTTGATAAAGAACTGACTACATAGAGACTATTTAGAGTTGTAGTAAGAGCCCCTAGACAGGTGACTGAAGTACTTCAGTGAGTGATGGTGTGACTTGAACCAGGGTGGGGTCTAATAGTGATAGTAAATAATAATTGAATTTGGGGTTGAAAGCAAGAACTCAAAGATTATTCAAAGTTTTGGCCTGAAAATATGAGTTATTAGAGTTTTTATTTCCTGAATTAGACAAGAGAGTTGAAGTAGACTCAAGAATTTAGTTGTTGACAGGGTGAGTGTGAACTTAGACACTGAGGTAGAGATGTCAAGTACGCATTTTGACGCATGATTTCGAAGATGTCTGGGTAAGGGATGTAAAATTTGAGAAATGTTGCTGCATACAGCATTTAAAATCATGAAATAAGTTGAATCTTCCAGGGAGTGAGTGAAAGTAGAGAGAGGGCTAGTATCACAGGTAGTGCACAGGTAAGCAGTCACAGATTGAGAGGAGGAGCAGAGGCTGGCCAGGAAGAGGAGAGTGAGGATCCTATAAACCAAACAGAGGAAGTGTTTCCAGAATGGAGGAGTGCAAAGCTGCATCAAGTCCTGATAATAGGTCAACTACTGTGAGCACGAAGAATTCATCATTGTATTTGGCAAAATGAAGTTCATTCTTGACCTTGGCAAGAACTGTTTCAGTGGAGTAATGGGGTCAAGAACATGCTCATACTAAGCTTCAGACACAATGGGAAGAATAATACCAAGGAAAGATCACTTCTTAACCCAGATAACTCTTGCTAGAAATTCGTCATACAGGGGAGCTAAAAATGGGTTTATTTAACTCTGACAATTTTTCAAGATTTCCATATCAGACCTAGGGACCAGTCTTTTGTTTCCTTTCAACTTTCAACAGGAGTGTGTCATTTCTACCACCAAATGACCAGTATTGTTTATTCAAGCAATATTGGGATCCTTCAGAACATAAAGAGGACTATACCTCTCTGAAAATTTGCTATATATATATATATATATATATAGATATATATATGTTTATAGTTAGGAACTTCTGTGGGACTCAGTGGAAGATCTGATACCTGCAGTTGCACTTAGGTTAGGTGAAGGGATAAGGAAGAAAATTTCTTGGGGCTAAAATCTAACATGAAGAACTCAACAGCTAAATTTGGTGTTTATTTTTTTGACATTATTGAATGAATACTGAATGAATGCTTGCTCTTTGCCATGTATCATTACCCATGCCTTCTCTTATCTGATCCTTTTTTTCTTTTCTTTTCTTTTTTTCTCATGGTACTAGGGATTGAACCCAGGAACACTCTCCCACTAAGCTATAGAGCTTTATCCTCAGCCCTTTTTATTCTTTTGTTGTGAGGCAAGGTGTCACTAAGTGGCCAATGGCCTTGAACTCATACTCCTCCTGCCTCAGCCTCCCAAGTAGTTGAGATTTCAGGTTTGTACCACTACTCCTGGCTGATCTTCTCAATTATGCCATGAAGTCATTTCTGTGACTACATTATTTCATATGTGAAAATACTGAGACTTGGAAAATTAAACCAATTGCCCTCAGATCTTATGGCTAGTCTGTATGATAATCCATGTTTACACTAGAGAATTCTATCTTTAGAAACTAAGCTCTACCAGACTTAGTGGGCCTTGGGACAAAATGTTTTTGTTTTCCTTTGACTCTCCTTCAAACCAACTCAGAGATTTTTGAGAAGACACGGAAGGAGGTAGGAGGGAGGCTGTGGCAAGGAGCTGTGTGCCCTTTCCTTGTGCCCACGTGACACAGGCATATTGCACATGTGAGAATTCCCTGCATCTCAGCACTGGTGGCTCAGCAGCAACATTCTAGAACCATAATTGTACCATTTTTTCAGCCACCTAGACCCATATTCATATTCCAAGGCCAGAGCTTTCACAGTTGGCCTGCCTAAGAGTTTTAGTGAGGTTGAATTCACCATCCCATTGTTTTCTGTTGGCTTGCTGCTCCTGTATCCTCCATAGTACAGTCCCGGTTCACCTATCCCAGACCCACGCCTAGTGTGATGTCTGCTCCACGGATCATAGCTCTGACCTGTGTATCAACTGAAGTGCCCTCAGTCAAAAAGCATTCTGTTGTTATTTTGGATAGTCATTTCGGGTTAGTTACCTCCATACTTAGGAATTTTGTCTAGTGTGCTTCTTCTCCACAAACTGCCATTGCAGCAGGTGGTGAGAAGTGAGATGCCCCTGAGTCTTCTCAACTTCTTGAGTATTTGCTGAGAACTTGCCCAGCTGTTGGGCCCTGCTCTATGAGGTACCTTAGAGGAGACACTACCTGACTTCATTGTTCTTTCTGATCCCTCTTTTAGATCCTGTATATTTATTTAGGAGGCTTTAACTGACTGATCACTGACTTATTTACTCTCACTTTATCTTTCTATAAAGTTTGACATTTAGCAGGTTTTTTTAAATCAAATAATTCTCTTAAATTTGAAAATAAATCAATGATCTTTCAATTTGCCTCACACTGGTAGGGAAGGGAGCTCTGTTGTTTCTTCACCCCTTGAGAAGGGTCCTCTTGGCTTTACCTTCACAGCTGTCCCTCAGTCCCAGGGGCCCTGTTTTCTTTTGTTTTGTTTTATTGGTACCCACTTTCTAAAAAGCACAGCTTGGATTTACTGTAAAGAAGCAAATAGCATGTTTTTTGCAGGCTGTATATATATTTCTATAGATTAAGAACTCTTTTTGTCTGACCTTTATTAAAGTTTTGCTAAAGTCAAGAGGTGTGAAATGAAATTATGTTTTTATATGTATATGAATATGCCACACTGAAATCCACCATTCTGTATAAATAATAATCACAAATAAAAGCAGTCAAATAAGTGCTAAAAGTTAAAGATATAGAGGTATTCTATCTGAAGTCTATGAAAATAAAAAAAATACATTTAAAGTTAAAAAAAGAGGTCAAGACAGCTAAGGTAGGGGCAGGAGTTGTGGCTCAGTGGTAGAGCATTTGCCTGGCATGTGTGAGGCCCTTGGTTCAATCCTCAGCACCACATATAAATACATAAAATTAAAAATCCATTGACAACTAAAAACACATTTAAAAAATAGGAAAGAAAGCTAAAGAAGTCTTAAAAAACTGTCACTGATCAATAACCTGGGCATAAAGATTAGTCACTAAAAAACATCCTGAAGGAAATGTTTGGGCACATCTTTTTTATTAGTGGTTAGACAAGAAAAGTTCATTATCCTTCACTTTGTGGTACAGTTGTACACATGGTAGTTGCTTATTAAACATTTTCATACATCTCAAAATCACCAAAATGGGAGCTGTGGTTCTGAAGCATGGTTTCCAAGGCTTCTCCATGACCACCAGTCCATCATCTGACAGTCACACAGCCTACATTTAAACTCAGGCTGAGAGTTGTGTTGAGCCTCTGTAATGAGACTGTGTGTTTTCCACGTCTGCCTTGGGGTCCAGTCCTCAAGTGTGCCCTCCACAGAAGAGGTGACACTGCACTGCTCAGATAGGACTTCTTGAGTAAACCTAGGTTTTTTCCGCTTTTGGCAAACTTCAGGTACTTGGAATTTTCCAATCAGAAGGACTTGATTTCTATGCCAAATGGTTTGGTGGCGTTTTTGTTTATTTGTGACTATTGAAAGGATAGTTTCTTCCCAAACCATTATGATAATGAATGTCCTAAATTTGCATTCCAGAGGCTGAGAACCAATTTGATCTTTAACAGAGGGGACAAATGTTGACTTTAAAACTTTGTCAGAATCTGATGGTATATAATTTTTCTAGCTCTACTTTAATAAACTAACATGGACATGCTGGTTTAAGCAGCAGAAATTTATTTTCCCATTCTTCTGGAACCTAGAAGTCCAGATCAAGGTGTTTGCAGGTTTGGTTTCTCTTTCGGTCTCTCTGCATGGTTTGTAGAAAGCCACTTTCTTAGTGTGTCCTAAGTAATCCAAGTTTTAGAATATATAATATTCTTTCATGCTTCTAAACATATTTTATGGGGACAATTAAAGGGATAAAATGTTAATAACAATACCTATTTAAGTAATTTAAAAACAACTTTATTCAGTGAGTTTTGAAAACCATTCAATTCTTTGGAAAGTAAAAACTAACACACATTACTCTTGATGGAGAAAAATGTTTCTCAGATATGCTCATAAAACATGTATGTTCAATAAATTATCCTATAAGCCTTTTAAATTAAGTTGATGATAAATTATCTTACCAAGTTTATCAATCACATTTTGTGAAATATTTGTGTTTTAGGAGGCCAGAGTCCTAGAGCCCCTGGGTATAGCTCAGCCTCCCTGGGCACAGCCTCCCTGGGCATGGAGATGATGAAGACTGTGGGGAGGAAGCCATGAGCTGGGGAAAGGCCTGAAGTATTGAATGACAGACTGATCATTGAAGGACAGCAGCTGCCTCTGCATGATCCAGGACACCCCTCCAAAAAATAGCCAGCATCCCCTCCTGCCCAACACCACTCAGGACTCAGGGCGGGGTCAAACCCTCCTTGCCTCTGCATATTATCCCTTAGGCCAGGGATTGTCCATAGTCTCCAGTGCTGAACAAAGGACACTTATCAAGGTGTCCAATCCACAGGGCTGATTAATTGGATTAATGGTAGAGTGGCCCACACTAGGTCTGGCTCCTCCAATAATTTCAATGAATGCTGAGCACCAATCTCCAAAGTAATTAGAATATGGATGAGTTAAATTAAGTTCAAGTTGAGGCCTGTCCACCCATGGAAGTCCTTGGTTAATATGCGAACTACTAATATTCAAATGAGTGCAAATGGAGGTGGGTGGGCAAGAGGAAGTGTGAGTGGACCTTCCCTTCTCTCACTTTTTTAAAAAAATTAGCTGCACCCAAGCAGCTGCTTCCTGCAAAAGGAAAGGTGAACTCTCTCTAGGTCTCTGAGGTGGGAGACTGGAACTTTTCATGACAGAAAATTAATTAAAAACACTGGCAGGAACACAGACCACCTTGATCAGGTGGCAATATGTTAAGTAAGTGGGGCAGGGCTAAGAGGCGGACACCAGGGGAGAACACTGCATCCACCCAGGAGAAGGTCCTCTGCATCTGTGGGTAGAGGTCTGTCTGGGTTTTCAAATTTATTTTACTTATGTGCATTTGTGAACTATAGATGTATATTTTCAGAAGCATATGTGCTCATCATGGGAGGAACTAGAAAACACAAAACTGTATCTAGGATTGGAAAAATATGGGAATAAAAGGAAAGTCATTTTATTTAAAAAGTCTCTTAAAGTCAAGAACCTTTTTTTTTAACAAATGCATTCACAAGTTCAACATTTTATTCATTTTAAATGAGTTTATCACTTCATCAGAGACGGTCCCATGGTTCAGAATTCTGAAGGGAAAGAAAGATGAGGACAGGAAGGAAGGGAGGTGGCAGGAGGGAGGAAGGAAAGGGAAGGAAGGAGGGAAAGAAAGAAGAAAGCAGGATGGAGAAAGATTCCACTTTTTTTCTGTCTCTTTTCTGTGTCCTGGTCACAATTCCCTTCCCTAGAGGCTGGAAAGACTCCGACCAGTAACCCTCCTGTAAGTACAAAAGTGACAGACATGGGTACAGACCTCACAAATTCAGCAAAGCCTTCATTCAGCAGCAGAGTCAGGTATCAGATAGGCACACTTTCTGGGTAGAAAAAGGCACCAATTACAGGGGAGCTATGGGTTTACATAGGTTACATTGAGGGGTGTCTTAGTCCTTGAAAACTTCAACAGGATGTGGGCAAAAGGTTGCAAACATCTGGAAATATTTCTACTGAGCATGGTTTTAAATTAGTGTTTTTTACAAGGCATTGGTAGAGGGTTCAGGGTTCAGAGTCCAGGGCTCTTCTGACCTCCAGGGGTCATTATATTGACATAGGGACAAGATTAATTTGTAGTTTCACTGTCATGTCACTGAGAAATTATTTGTTGGAAGGATCAAAGCTTTGGCTTCCATCTCTCTCACTCCTCCTGGGTCACACAGCTTTGGAGTTTTATCAGTTTCATATCCTTCACTCCCCTGAACAGCCTCCACACAAAGGTGCAAGCATATCTTTACAGATTCTTTCCCAGCAGAGACTACTGAGCAGACACCAGGTACATCCAACCCTGCTCACTTCAGGATGCATCTCAGAGATGGGTGTGACTCCACCCTTGAAGACTGTCCTCATTCTGGTTATATGTTAGTTGTGCCACCCATGAAGGGCTCCTTTTCAACCCCCCAGTGCCCTGTTGATGGCTGTTTAGTTTGTGTCCTATCTTTCATGTCAGTCAATGCTGCCATGAAAGCCTTTGGACATAGGCTGTTTGAAAGGCATGGGACATCATCTGTGGCCTAAATCCCAGAGGTGGAAAGGCTGTGTTACATGATGGGGACATGGGCAGTTGTCAGAGCTATTGCTGACCACCCCACAAAGAACTTGCCATAATCTCTGCCAATGAAAATGTCATGCTGGCAAACTGCAGTGATATAGCCACATCAATGTTTATAGCTTCTCAGTTCACAGTAGCCAAGTCATGGTGCCCTTCAGCAGATAAATGGATAAAGAAAATGTGATATGTATACACAAAGGAATATTACTCAGCCATAAAAATTTAAATTCTGGCATTTTTCAGTAAATGAATGTAACTGGAGAATATCATTCGAAGTGAAATAAGCCAATCCCAAAATCCAAAGACTGAATTTTCTCTATGATATGCAGATGCTGACTCACAATAAAGGGTGGGAAGAATAGAAGTTTACTTAATTAGACAAAGAGGAATAAAGGGAAGGGAGGTAGAGATAGAGTAGGAATGGGAAAGGCAATAGAATGAATCAGACATAACTTTCCTATATTCTTATGTGAATACCTGACCGTGGAACTCCACATCATGTTACAAACACAAGAATGGGACCCTATTTATAATAAGTTGTTCTCCCTACCTGAACAGGTATTCTCTCCTTTGGAATTACTTGAGATAGAAAGACCTGGAGTGTAGTAGCCACTGCTACTCTCCTACTCGAAGTTCATTCTGTCAAACTTCCAGAGCAACTTACTTGAAGTGCTCACATCCTCAGTCAAAATGCTTTGTTTTCTGCTTCCCTTGAATACAGAGTTACCAAAGCAACAGAAGAAGGCCATAGGTGGATTATCTGAGAATTTTCTTTAAAACTGATGGGTGTAACTGAGAAGCAATTCTTTCCTCCTTGTATTTTCTTCTTGTAGGGAGTACAGATGCTGAAGCCATAGCAGCTACACTGTGATCATGAGGCACCCTGAACTAGGTGGTCATATTCTGAGGATCATAGAGCGGAAAAGATCAAGTATTTCGTGATTATTTCCACACAAGAGACCAATAAAATATCAATTCATTTAAATCACTGTCCTTCTGGGTCTCTCATTAGTTGCCATTTCTAACTGCATACAAAATTTACATGCAGAGGAAGATCTAAAATATATTAACTTTCCCTAATGACCTGACATGGATGGTTTAGAATCAAGCAAACATCATTCTCTGCCATTGTAAATTAAGATCAATAATTTAAATTTTATGGCTTCTAAGTTGTGTTTGTAATTTTAAGATAAGGACTGGTACTTTCTACATAAGTATGATATAAGGAGTTAATGGGTATAAATTTTAAATTTTAAAATAAATGGATTTAAGTAAATATGGGTAGATCCCTTCATTTTCACTTCTTGAAAGGGACTCATATTCTTTAAGAAGTTCTAGATAGGGACTTGTTCCAAGATTTGGCCAGGATCCCTCTCTTCTTCCCATCAATCCCTCTAGTTGGAGTCAAGCAGGAGAACCAGGTGAGAAGAACTCAAGCTGAGGATCCCAGTCTTGGGCTTCAAGCGAGAGCAGGAATAAAAGCAATTCTCTCCTTCATTCTCAAACCCTTTACCACTCATGCCATGACCCAGCGGCTTTTGTCTTCTCAGTGTTTCCTGACCCAGAGTGAGACCAGAAAGCAGAAATGTCCAACCATCTCTGCAAGAGGCTGTTGTGATATAGCATTCCATACAGGAGCCCATGCAGGAGAGGCAGGAGCTGGGAGGGAAACCCTGCCTGATGCGATTTCTATCAACAGACAGAGTTGCTGCCACAATCCATCTCAGGTCAGTATTTAAAAGTAGGATATGCAGCTTTCAGGTTTCACACCCACGAGTCATTTTTATTTCTCTCTGGATCTGGATCCCACTTGTTATCTTGGTCTGTTTCTTAAGTAAAATACAAACACCCTCACACATGTGAGCACACTCTCATGCACAGTTGCATCTTCCTATCCAAGGAGTCTGCATCTGCAGATTTAACCAACCTCAGGTCAAAATACTAAGGAAAAACAATCAGCTATACTGAACTTATACAGGCCTTTTGTCTTATCATTGTATTAGGCATCATAAACCACCTAAACTATGATACCATTATAATGACAATTTAAGATATGGGAAGACGTGCAAAGGTTGTATGCTGTGCCATTTTATATAAGGAACTTGAGCATCCAGAGTTTTGGTGTCTGTGGGTAGGGGATCCTGTATGTGCGCGCACACACACACATGCATACACACACACACACACACACACACACACACACACACACACATATAAACTTTCTGCAACTTTTTGAAGAACACCTTTTGGTCATCTTTTCAAGGCAGTGGATTGTGGATCCACCCCGTCATTGTTCACTGCTGGAAAGTATTCCAAACTATGCAACTAACATAATTTATCTTTAAATAGGTATTAAAACAAGCATAAGGTTTGGTGAGTGGAAAAACAAGGCTAAAAACTCATACCAGAGCTAGACAGAGTGTTGTACACCTACAATCTCCCTGTCTCAGGAGTCTGAGGCTGGAGGATCATGAATTTAAAGCCAGACTTACCAACTTAGCAAGGTCCTAAGCAACTTAGCAAGAACCTGTCTGTAAATTTTGAAAGGTCAGGGGAAGCTGGGGATGTGGTTCAGGGGTTAAGCACCCCTGGATTCAATCCCTGGTACAAAACAAAACAAAACAAAACAAAATCCTCATACCATACTAGTGGCTCATGAGCTCTTTTCACAGATGGGAAACTGAGGCTTGAGGAGGATATCTCATCTTATGACTAGAAGTCAGAAAGGCCCTGTGTGGGTCCCTTTTCTGCCCCCCTAGCTTATATTCACCTGGACTTGGTCCCCAGAGTACTCTCCAAACCCCTGCTTTCAGGTCCACCAGCCAAGTAGTGACCACACTTTCAGTGTGTGGACTTGTGGGTGGAATTATTGGCCCTTAATTGAATTGAAAACAAAAGGAGATTGAGTTTTGTGGGGAGCAGGAGGCCAAGAGAGGGAGGAAATCAAACTCAGAAGAAGCTGGAAAGATTCCTGAGGAGAGGTGAGCATCAACAGGAGTGCAGGGCCTCTGCTACTTATGGTCTAAGGTGGGAAGGAGGTCCTGCATTTGAGGCTGATCCCTCTCTCCAGGCCCCTTGTTCATACTGAAGATGCTGAGAGAAACAGGATGTAGGTGCAGCCAGCTTCAGTGGAGCAGCGTGTGGCTTTAGGGTCTCATACTGGGTAGCCCAGCTGAGCACAGGGGACTACAGCCCCGTCCAGGAGCCAATCCATGGAGAACGTTCCTGTGCATCATCAATCTTCTCCATGCCTCCTCAGTTCACAGGATCATGGGCAGAATATAAGCCCAGGAGAATCAATCCAGGCAGGTCTCTGATGCCCCAAGACCCGTGCTTTGAGTTCTGCATCCTCATCCATTCATCTCTGCATGGTGTCTCTCTATACCTGCAGACTGACCTGCTTGATGGCTGGGCTTAGAGATTGCAGAATATTTATTTCTGCTTATCCTGCTTCAGCTCAGTGCCTGGAACCTCCCTTGGGGAGCTTTAAATAGACTCCTGTTTACAAAATAGATAAATATGAAAGGGGCTGAGAACATCACTGGATGGAGAAGGTACCCAGGACTCTCCAAGGAAGGATCTGTTAATAGAAGGGACCTTGGGGGACAATCAGGGAAGTGCATTCCAGTGAGAGGGACCAGGTGAGAAGAACCACAAAATAGAAATTTCAGGGGTTGAGGGCAATAGCAAGATGCTTTCTGACCAGCAGAATCTTCACGGCAGGAGGGAACAGGGAGCAAGAAGAGACCTTTCTGGGTAGACCCCTATGTAGCATGTCCAGTGCTAGACCTCTACTCTGCAGCTTTTGACTCTTACAACCCTACAATTTTGCAGCATCTCCAGGAATGTGCAGCACACCACACTCTCCTGGGAACATAAAACCTCTGATAAACACAATGCATCTTCCTGACCTGTTAATTAACTTTATAGGGTTAATTATTTTTAACTTCAAGAATTTTAGTCTTTTTTTTAGAGACAGTGTCTTGCTGAGTTGCTTAGGGCTTTGCTAAGTTGCTGAGGCTGGCTTTGAACTTGAAATCCTCCTTCTCCAACCTCCTGAGACCCTGGGATTACTGGTGGGTGCCAACACAGCTGGCAAGATTCAGACTTACAGATGGCTAAAAGTGTCTGCAGTCACCACCTGGGTTAACATCTTTATTCAAATTGCTAGCAGTGTGACATTGTTTAGGTTACTTGATGTCCTTTACCTCTGTGACTTCACCTGTTAAATTTAGGTAATTTCAGAAAAAAACTGTACATGAGTACTCATAGAAACTTATTTGTAAAATCCCAAATTGTAAATAACCAGCAGTACTTCAATTGATGAGTGGATAGACTGTAGTACATTCTTATAGTGGAATACTACTCAGTCATAAAAAGGAATGAGCTATTGACAACTGCAACCATTTGGATGGATCTCAAGGGTATTATGCTGAGTGAGGAATATTGATCTTCAAGGCTACTAAATAGATGATTCCATTTCTATAAGTTTTTTAAAGTGATTGAATTATGGTGACAAGGATTGGATTACTGCTTTTCAAGTATTAGAGTCGAAAGCAGGTAAATTCATTATGAAGTAGCCCAAGGCAATTTTGTTTTGGAGATGAGAAAATTCTATAATCTGATATGGTGACATTTGTTCTTACCTAAATATGAGGTAAAATGTCATAGAGCAATTTTTCTAATAAATAGAGTGCATATACATACTTACAAAATCTGCATAATGTGTGTGGCACTGTACCTAAGTCAATTTCCTAATATTGACAATGTGCTATGGCCCTCCCAGTTGGACACTGGAAGTGAGATACATCAGGACTCTTTGCTCTTTTTGCAACTTCCTGTGAGTCTTCAACTACATCAAACTACCAAGTTATTTTTGAAACAGATTGTCATAACTCTTAACTTGCCCTGCAGTTGACATGAGATCATTGGCATCAAGGAGACTGTACCCTGGTTAAATTTTAGCCAACATTGCTGTTCATCTTTGGGAAAGGGTCAGGGTCAGAACACAATGTGGGGAACATTGCTGGAGCTGACAGAATTTCCTAATGGAAATTACTAAGGTTGAGAGAGAGCGTGAATTCAGAGTTACTCTCTCAAGAAAGAGAGAGAGGGAGAGAGAGAAAGGAACAGTTCTGGTTTTTATATGAGCCTGCTCATTCCTGTCAAACAACTCCTCCAAATGCTTTGTGAGTTCCTTGTGCAATATCTGTTAATTCCATAATGTTAAAGCTCCAACTTTCCAAACCTGGGAAAACACTGCCATGTTTTACTGACTTCCCCACAGTTCCCCATAGAATCACCATGTTACTCAGAAACACACCGTCCATATTGTCAACACTTAGTGTAACCACTTTTATAAATTCAGCATTAGTGTTGGAGTCATCTGGAGTGGATGGATGAAATTGTCAGCTTCCCTAGACAGCCAAACCCTATAAAACAACATCCAGGGAATGAGTCTCTGAAGAAGGGGATGCTTGACAGCCACACAGACATGTGATAAGCAGATGACTCACCTCTGGGCTTGAAGGATTGGTGGGTCCCAGAAGGAAGGCTTAGCTCCAGGAGCAGGGGAGAGGGGAGAACATGCCCAGTGGACCCTGGAGGGAGTTTGTCAAAGAAGATTCTGTACCATGGATTAGGGAGATGCCTGGAAGAAAGCCAGGGACCAGAGGAGGTTGGGAAGAAGAGTGTCCACAGGATGGACTGGGGTACCTGGACAAAATAAAGCTTTATTTTGGTATTGCTTGTTTTTTATTGACTGGTGACCTTGAGAGTGATAATCCAGCTTCAGAAGATGCTGTACCCTCAGTCCCTCAGTCTGTCTAGTATTTACCTGGTATTATGGGGCCCAGCAGATGAAGGCTGAGCTTTGCCCTTGTCCTGGGCCTCAGACACTGCCTGCTGGCAGCCCTGTTTGGGAGGTGGTTCCATTTGCCCACTGAGTCTGTACAATGTGCTGGGCCAAGTGCCTTAGACACGCCAGTGAACAAGAATGACGTTGGTCCTTTTCTCATGGGTGAGGAATGGAGTCAGATGCTGGACAAGTGATTACAGCAGATGCCCTATCTAAGGCTGGGGAATCAGAGAAGGTTCCTTCAAGGAGGACGAGACAGAGATAGCTTTGAGAGGGATTCCAGGCAGAAGTAGGGAACCCTGAGGCTGCTGGACAGGGGTCTGTGTGAAGGATGGGGATGTGTGAGCCTGGAGAATGAGGAAGAAATTGGAAGGGCAAGGTCACACATGGACTTTCAAGGCCAAGGCACCTTTTGATGGCCTATGCCTTTCTAAGCCAACCAAGATGGCAGCCTGGGTCTGCCTTGCTCTGCCCCACCATTATTCCTGAAGTCCAGGGTGTAGAAAATCCTGGCTGGATCGAGAATATTCCTCCATAGTAAAGCAACAGATGCACCTTAGTCTCCTATTAAGGCTGCCTCCTCCTTTGCATGGAAGCCAGGCTCCCCAGGTTCCAGCACAAGGAGAGACCAAGCAGCCATGCCACCCCTTCCCCCCCTGCCACACCTTGCCTTCTCTGCAGGCCCCACTCTACTCCTTCACATCACCTTTGCTTCCATGAATTTCCTAAGGTCTGGAGTGGGTCCTTATTTCCTTGTCTTTCCCCACTGATAACCCTGAACCTGGCAATAACATCTAATGCACAGAGAGAATGCACCTCAGCAAGGAGAGTGGAAGGGGAAACTGTTGATCTCTCTGGGACAGTATCATAAAACTTAAACTGGTGCTCTCTTTAATAGAATTGGAGCAGTTCAAACTTTATCCTTGGTCTGCTTGTTAGCATTTCTTAATTTACTTATCCACTTTCTTATTTATACATTCTTTTAACAAACTAATACAACTAACCAAACTTCCATCTATCCATTCAGTCAACCAATAAGCCAACCAACCAAACAACCCACACACCAAACTTTGATGCCCACATTTAAGTCATCTGGAATGTTCCCTTCTTCAGGAAGTTTTTCCTGATGACTTCCCTGTTCCTGTGCTTGGACATCTCCCCTTCTCTTACTTCCTTCTCCTACTTTTCAACACATGACATACTAGAGACAGTTGACAAGGCTACTTTTTTCCTCCTGCTGGACTGTCAGCCCCTGAGTGTGGGAGTCAATGATCAGTGACCCTATCTTCTTCATTGTGGCCCAGAATTGTTCTAATAAGTAATGGTGGAGATAAATTACTGGCTTTGCTGGGAATTGGGTTGGGAATAAAGTATGAAGTCTTTCCCTCACTCAAGGAACTTACAGAAGAGCAGGATTCATGACTTAGCAAATAGGAATGAATGGTCACCTAAAAATGGCAATAGTATCTGTCCCAACACCAGATAGATAGTGCTACTTGAGGTGCTTCAGGGTCTTAGAGCAGATGGTTTCCTGGATGAGGCAGGCTGAGCAGAGCCTCAAAGACTGAGTGGTGTTTGAATATGCCAACTGGGGACCAGTGAAAAATCTTGATGGGTCTGGCACATACTCATGGCTCTTTTCAACTTCCTCCAAACCCGATGTTTGCGGGGAGAATATTTGGTCAGTGTCCCAAGGGTCTCATCCTGAAGACTGAGGCAGCTGGCTTGTTCTCCCTCAGCCCTCCTCTTGAGGGCCTGCCTTGGGTTCTGCTATCTTTGCAGACATATTTGAACAAAGTTCAGTTATGGTGGGCCAGGGAGAAAGACCTAAACTCACAGCTCCCTCCATGGATTAGAAAAGGGCTTTGGGGTTTAGGAAAGAGATAGGTATCCTGGTTCCCATCCTGAGTGTAACAGATGGACTGGATGCCCTGAGGGGTGGGGCAAAGGGAGCTGAATTCTTTCCCCTATGAAATCTTATTCCATCTTACCGGAGTTGACACCTTCCCTCATGATTCCTAGCTGGTTTCCCCAGATGGTGTTGGTGGGATGGAATTCTGCTGTGACTCACTTTCAAGGCCCCATCTTGAAAAGATGGCTTTTTAAGCTCAGTTCTGTCAGGGGCATTTTGGTCAACGTTCATCAAATCACAAAGATGGCCTGCCAGCGACACTTCCTGCAAAGCTAGATTCTGTGTGAATGCCTCATTCCAGAAAATACTGCTTTGTAGTCTCTGCTCATTCCACAAGAAGTTACTAAAGCCATGGGATTTCTTTCATTTCTTGTTGAGACCAGTTTTTTGACCATGGGCCCTCAGAATTGGGGTTCTCTCCTGACAGAATAAATAACTTTTGGTCTCAGGCTAAACACATATTTAATTTTGTTCAACTCAACTAAGAATTTATAGAGTGCCCCTTGTTTATTTAAATGGTGTTGGGGAGTCCATAAGAGTCTAAGACATCTATACCAATGCATGCCACAGGATTGGGGTGGGGGGAGGCAAGTGACTGGGACATGGCAGAGCACCAGACACAGAGTCTGGATTGCTTCAGGGATTGTTAAACTCTTGGTTCTATTGAGTACTCATTATATTACAGGTCCCATTAAATAAGCTTTAGATGTAGTATCTTATTTAGTTGTTGGACCTATTGAAGAGGTGGGGAAACTGAGGTGCAGAATGTTCAACAAGGGTGAGTTCATACAGGCAGCCTGGCTCGAGAAGCCTCCTTCTCTGCTATCTTCAGGTCCTGCCTGGAGATGAAGGCCTCCTGGGAAACATAGCAAGGATTTGGAGTATGTGTGCATGTGTGTGTGTGTGTGTGTGTGTGTGTGTGTGTGTATTAGGACCAGGAGAAAGGATTGGCAGATCAGTCAGGTGTCTTCAGAGCCACGTTTTGTATTGTAAGCAACAGAAATAGACAGGTCACTACATTTTTGGTTAAACTGTGGTTGTTTTTTTACCTGATAGAGCCATGCTTCAGAAATATTAATTTGGGAGCTGAAGACTGGCAGCAGGACCTCAGCCTAGAAGACAGGTGGGCTCTGACCTTACTGCCAGAGGACTGAGGAGGCAGGGATCTCAGAAGCCACAGGATTGTATGGGATACAAGGAAGGCTGTGGGCCTAGAGGACAGGGCTGCATACACAGAAGGTGGGGGGAACTGGGAAGGTGAGACCCTGGTTGGATCAGGAAGAAGATAATGGGCTTGTCTCTGGACACTTTCAGGGGAGCTTTTGTTTCCACAGGTCCCAGGGAATCTCAGTTCAGATGCTGGGAGAGAAGCAGCTTGGGGAGGTGCTGGCTTGTGCTTATAGATGAAGTACTTGAGGGGCAGACATTGCCAAGAGTCACTGATCAAGATGCCATGGCTAAAGTCCTGCAGTGGGAGACCCATGTGCTTGATATGGGACAAGGAACAGTAGTGGTCAGAGCTGGAAGAGGACTGGGGAGTTGAGAGTCCAGCTCAGCAGAGGCCCCAAGAGACAGGAATATGGCAGCTTTGGACCCTTAGGAAAGGTTAGGAAGGTCACTTTGATGGATGACAGGTGTGGGTTGGGCAATCCTGTGTGGCTTTGGAGAAAGCACATTGAGTAGGGTCCTGGGAACAGGAGGTTACAGGTGTGTGCTGAGGAGCAGGATGGATGAGGACACACAGAATTGGGAGCCCCACTGAAGGGTTTGAAGGTGAAGGGGAGCATAAGGATCCCTGGCAGCTCAAGGCGGTAGAACATTTAAGGAATAGGGTCCTTTGCTCAGGTAGGGTGAGATGTTTGCAGCCAAGGTCTGGAGGACAGCAGCAAAGAACAGAGATCTGCCATCTTCAGATTCTCTGGGGAGTCTGGATTTGTGCTGGGTTGGGGTCTGTGAGCAGGCAGTGCCAACAATAATGGATCCACTGTCTGCCACCTGTCTGTAATGATGGACTGGGGTATGATGAGTTCCCACAGTGCCTTTCAAATCTTCAGTGAAAGAGTGGATTCTGTTCTGCAGAGTTTTGAATTACTTGAACTTCAGTTCAATTAAGCAAAGCTTTGTTAAGTCAAGTTGTTGGGAACTGCTCTTTGGGAAACATTGCCTCTTATTGTATTGCTAGACTTCAAAACTCAGCTCACCATCTTTAAGATGTTCAGTAATTCTTGGCATGGTGAAGTTGAGAGGGCCTTGGATATAGAATGGAAAAGACTTGGGTTTGAATCCCAATTCTGCCATGTGGGTGGCCTTGGGCATTTTGTTTTTAAATACCCTTGCATATTTGTTTCTTCATCTAAAGAGTGGGATGGTAGCTGGGTGTATAGACTGCTGAACATACACGAGGCTCTGGGTTCTATCCCAGCATAGGGTGAGAAGTGGGGCTGGGTGTGAGGGAGATAAATATAATATAATATATATTAACTTTTGGCTCACAATAGGCACAATAGTCACTTTAATAAATACTAGCCCCTTTGCTTGGTTAATCAAAACACCCTTGTATAAAGAAGGGAAGGGGGTGTGAGAGAAGGAAGGATAGTAGACTGGAACAGACATTATTACCTCATGTATACATGTGACTGCATGACTGATGTGATCCTGCAATATGTATAATCAGAAAAATGAGAAGTTATACTCCACTTATGTATGATCTATCAAAATGTATACATGCATTCTACTGTCATGTGGGCTGGCAAAGTGAGCTGCCCATGCCTGGGACACTAAAGTGTGATCCTCTATCTGGTCTCACTGCTTCTGCCTCTGGTCCAGGACTTTGTTGGCTTCTGTGAAGGGGCAGGCCAAATGGAGAGTCTTTGAGAGGAGGCTGGCATTCCTATAAGTGATGATGTGAATCCTTTGACCCCTGAGTCACTTGATTGAGCCTCTCTTCCTCCAAATACGAATTCTTTGAGATGGAAAGAAAGAACAACAAAGGGCCTTGAAAACATGAGGTTTGGAAACAGATCCCGTACTCTGCCCCAATTGGAGGCCTGGAGGTTGTGCTCCAAGGCTCAGAGTCACTTCATTTTTTCAGGTCCACCTCCTCACAAAACAGTGACACTCTTCACATTTCAGAATCTGCTGTTTGGAGGAAAAATGAACTTACAATGGCATTTTGAGAGGTGCCTAGGAGCCAGTCCTGGAGCTGCCAAGATGATCCATCCATTCCACAGACTTCTAAAACCACCTCCCCTGGTCCCCTGCCAAGCTCTCCAACAAACCTCAAGTTGCTTTCTAGACTGGACATGGATTATCAGAGGTCCTTAAAAGTCAGTGCTCCCCAGGAGTGTATCAAAATAAGAGAAGTTCAAAGTATCCACTACATACAAAACAAAAGCAGATCTGACCAACTTAATATTCAACAAAGACATTACAACAGATTTCTTCTTCTTCTTTTTGAAGAGAATAACTCCAAAAGGGCATATGCCCCAGATGCAGGGATCTGGGAGAGCTTAGACAAGGATCATGGTTTTGAAAAGTGTTGTCATACAAATAAAGCCCACATAGATTTTGCAGGAGAACTTTCTCAATCTTTGGGGAGGTGGGCTGAGGGAGTCAGGGACAGTGTGTCATGATTTTGCAATTTGCTTTCAAGTGATTCAGCAGAACATAATGCCAAACGCAAAAACCAGGGGTGTGTGTGCTGAGAGACAATGAACGAGGCAGATATCAACTGTCATTTAAGTGAGGGCCGCATTTGTGTTTGTATATAAATTGTTTCTTGAGTTTTCCTTGTGGTTTCACAGTTTTCAAAACAAGGTAAAAACAGAAAATGCATGGAACAGATAGAGGAAATGAATTTTTCATGGACTCTCTCTCTTAGCGCTGAGTGAAGATCATAACAAGGTCAGAGTGTATGAAGTGCTGGAATCTGGGTGAAGTGATGGAGTAAAACACAGGATGGCTCCAGAAAACCTCAGGAACACCAGATGCAGAGACAAGTGTGGTTATGGTAGCTCCTTCCTTGGTTACACAGGAGCATCTGTGACCTCCAAGGAGCCAGCGAGTGTCAGAGAATCGACAGCGTGCATGTATTTTTCAGATGCGCAGAAAGTAGCCTCCTTTTTTGTGTGGCTTGTGTTCCCCTGCTTTACGGCTCATGGAGTTTCAGCACTAATTTCCACCTTGAATGGTTGGGTTCCCATTGTGTCCCAGCTCTTTGATGATCCTTTGACCCACTGGGGTTCCACCCATGAGCTATCTGTGCTGAGCAGCTGGGAATCCTCATATGGGCAAGAGGCTGTTCACCCTCTTGAATAAGTTAATTTAAAAATTGTCAGAGGAATAAGGTCAGGTTCGGAGGCAGATTCAGACCTTGTAGGCCTGAAACTCATGCAATCAGAGTGGCCTCTTTAAGAAAAAGAATATAGAATTTTGCAAATTTTCCAAAAATATGAAACCATATGAACACAGTTTCCAATTGTCTTGGAAAGGAGGGTCCCTGAAGCTTGATCCCCATTATTTTCATGGTACATCAGATATAATTCAGGCTATTATTTGCTGGTAAATTAAAGACATTAAGACAATTTCATAAAATTTTAAAAAGTTGGAATAGACATAATCTTGAAATAAAGGGTCTAAGTTTAAAAGAGTGAAATAAGCTTTGTGAACCATTTCACTGTATTTTTAAATTTTTTTCTTAAAATTTCATCATACCATCATGAACAGAAACCTGTGTCCTCATCTGTAAGAACAGCACCAGCACATCCCTGTGCTGTTTGCCACACAGGACATTTGTGAGAATTAAATTTAGAAATGTGCTTTACAAGCACTTGAGAAAGCAGGTGTTTTCCAGATAAACAATTACTATTGTAAGGGCAAAACTGTAGTATATTTAGAATCCCTGGAATGTCACAAAAAAAGGAAGTTGAAGGCCAGAGTAGGTGCACAGTTGCTCAAGGTCACTTGGGGAAAGTCATGAGCTTCAAAAAAATAAGTGTACAAGTGCGTACATCTTGACCTTCCTGAGAGCAAAGGGTCTGACACTCTCCTCTTTCTGGATGGCTACGGGACCCACATGGTGCTGCTTCAAAGAGGATGTGTCCTGTTCTTTATTGAGTGTTGATGTAGAGGAATGTTTCATGAGTTGGAAATGAAAAGACTTCATCCTTGAAGTTGTTTTACATTCCCCTTTGGCCTGTTTAACCAAATAGTATTTAGATGGGTTGAATGTTGAATGGGACTAGGAGAAAGTTGGCCTCTGTCCTTGGTGTGGCTTTCTTCCCTGAGTATCTTCATTGGTCTTTATCAGGACAGTAAAGGGCAGAACCAGTACTCCAATGTGGTTCCTCCTGGTAGCCAAGCAAATGTATCCATGCATCTTTCCAGTCCAGGTGGTGACTGGCAGCAACTCACCTACTGTCTTTTGGGCACCCTGTCAGAATCTTCCCTTTCATAACTTCAAGGACAACTTTTGACTACTTGGGACAGGGCCAAGTTTGTAGAGGCACTCCTTTCCATCTCAGGCACTCATATGAACCTCAGGAAGGCAGGACTGGGGATCTTTGTCCCTGGTACAGACATCCCCATTCCTTACTTCATGGGGGAGGGAGGCCAGGTTTTCCAGGAGCCCCAGTCAGAGGCAGCCACAGTTGTCCTGCTGGCTGAGTGTGCAGTCTGGGTCCTGGATGCACCAGGGACCTGTGTGGCATGGGTCACATCTCCATCAGTGGCCCTGATCCTTGGGCTCATCCAACATCTCATGGTGGGTGGACATTGTGGAGTCTGGCAGCCCATGCTAATGGGCAGAGGGGCAGTGAGACCAAGATGAAGGGAACCAATGGTCTCACACCACTGTGCTTGGTGAACTGCGTGACTGAGGTGGAAGAATGGTTCCTCCATGAACTTGACCCCATCGTAGGGATGTGCTCCATAGATGACCACTTTTCCCTCAAGAAGGTATTTTCCCTCAGGTATGACACCACCTCACCAAATGTGCTCACTGTCTGTTGAGCAACTCCTTTCTCTGGCACCTTGTAGAGCTGAACTCAGCCACACCCAGGAAACTTCAGCCCCAGAGAGAGATACAGGTTGGGAGGACCACAGAAGCCTGCTGGATTGTATCTGCCTCAGGGAAGAGCAAATGACCTGTCCTAATGCATTAAAGAAAATGCACCCAAAATGTCTAACATCCAAACTGGGATGCATGAAAATGAATTGAGCTAAAGATCTGCAACCTGAACTCCTCTGTCTGGCTTTGCCTCCTGCCCAGAGGGCCTTGGGGAAGCTCTACCCCTTGCCCTACCCCCACCAGGTCCAGGATTGCTGGCTTAGATTCAACAATCTGGATTGGCTTTCTAACCTTCCAGCTGAATGTGCTGCATCTCAGGTGTGCTCTGAGTACTCCTTGGTTTCCAGAGACAGCATTCATTAAATAACAGTTGTATGCTGAGGCCTTGAGCCAAATTGGAAGAATGGGAGAATAATATGAGGGAAGGTCATACCTAGTACAATTTTGTCTTGAAAACTGTGTGTTCTTGAAAATTTCTTCTCTGTTCCTGGAATGTTCCAGAAGCCTGTCTGACTCATGGAATGGATACACAGGAAGGAGAAATGTTGGGCATGGTTTTGGATCTTGCTATGGATCTGCGTACTTCTTGTCAAGGGTGTGTACCAAGGCCTGTCAAGAGGGACCCACACAGAAAGAGAGTTATGCTGAGAAATCATCACTCCTGAAGAATAATGGTGTAGGAGGCTGAGTACAGTGTGTGTTCTCTTTAGCTCAACGGCCTGGACTGATGGTTTTTCCAGGAGTATGCAGGGCCATCAGCGGTCCCTGACCCCAATGTCCTCATCTGGTTGTCTCTATGTCAACCTTGTCATCAAGGGCCCGGATGAGAGATTTGGGTATGCAGCCCAATTCAAAATTAGGGATTTTCAGTAGTTTCAGGAAGATCATTTATTTGGGTTGAATTGTTAAGGCAGATTGTTTTCACAGTATCCAAGCAGTGAGTTTTCTCACAGGAAATATCAGACCAGGCAGTTAGAGTCAGGTTTTCCATATCCTTAAGATCAAAGAAAGAGAGAATTAAAAAAAAAAAAAAGATTCCTTTTATATGTCAAAAGTCAACAGTTGGAGAACTGGCAATGCAGGGTATCAAACTGAACTCTGTTAAAGTTCCAAGTGATGGTTAAGGCTCACAGTGACTGCTCTGTGGTTTAACCCCTAATAAGGTCTCATTTTCTACATGACTCAATTTTTAAAACGACTGTGAATTAAAGTTGACGGAGGTGGAAGAAGCCCCTACAGAGTCCTGGACCCCTCCTATCCACCAGATTGACCACCCAGCAGACACTGGGAGACTTCCTTCAGCTCCCCAGTACTTAGTTTCCTCATTGCTAGCACCATAGGTCATACCAGCTCCCCCAAGTGACCTATCAGAGTCCCCAAGTCTAATCACAGCTCTGTCCCTTGTCTTACCCTTGAGGGGTTTGGTTGGGACTCCATAGAAAGCCAAAGAGAAATGGAAACAGTAAATTGAAATGAAAAATAATCTTTTCTTCTGTGGAAAACTGAAATGTTTTTTTTAAAGACCTTTTCCATCAGCTTACCTTCAGGAATGCTACTCAGAAAGGCTTACAGCTTCCCAAGCATTCCTGAGGGCTACTTAGATGCAAGGGGTTGTGCAGAGTCTCTGCTGGGAATGCAGGAGAAATAGCACCACACAGTTGCCCAAGAGGACACCTCCATAGTGCTCAGGGTGGAGATAGGGTGAGTCTCAATGGCCCAGGATCACTAGGTATTATGGTCCTTGCAGTGTCTGAAAAATGGTCTGCCTGCTCAAGGGAAGAGGAGACTCAATTTGTCAGTTTCCTGTTGATATCAATCTTGTCTGGTCTACACTGGTCCCTGGCTTGTTTATCTGATTCTCTGTTGAAAAAACTGGATTCTGGCCTCAAGGCTGTCAGGATTGCTTGTCTTTTTGCACTGCCTCAAGGGTATTCCTGTATAAGATGAAGCATCCTGGGTGCTGGCATGTTTATCTTGTTATCTCCTCTAGTGGGGGTGTTTGTAGTGTCTCGGTTTTGTAGAAAATATTCTGTAGGTTTCAAATATGTATATTCGAACATATCTATATCTATATCTATCTATTATCTATCTATCTATCTATCTATCTATCTATCTATCTATCTATCTATCATCTATCTATCTATCTCAAGGAAGAAAAAGACTTCACCTCCTTTGAGCTTGCTAGCTTTTTTTGTTTGTTTGTTTTAGAAACATACGCAGGTATTTATTTTCTGCATCTTTGGAGATTATTTCACATTTTAAAATCTCCAAATTGTGGTGTCAATTATATGATTAGATTTTATACTGTTATCTTTGTTTGTTTACTTATTTATTTATTTTATGGTACTGGTGATCAGACTCAGGGCCCCACACATGCCAAGAAAGAGCTCCACTATGGAACTTCCCCCCTCAGCTCTTTGTTAAAATATTCCTACTCTGCTCCTTGGTCTTGATTTTCTCCAGACTCATGGTTGGTGCAGTTGTCTATGGTTTTATTTTATATTTTATACTTAGGTATACAAATGTTAGGTTTTGAGGGTTGAGATTATACTAGAATTTCCTCAGCAGACATGTAGCAATTACATGAGTGGAGCACTATTCTCTGCGTGTATTTGATATATTAATTCATTTGGTTCTCACGACTGTCAGAAAACTAATGTCCAAAGAAGCTGAACCTTGCCTCCCCTGTGTGCAGGTATCCCGGTGCTGCTGGGCTCCAGCATCTACATGCATTACATGCAGAATGCAAATTGGGGAACTTTCCTCTCCTTGGTGAAACATATCAGTAAGACTATTTGTGTGTATATTGCATGTGTTAGTGTGGGAAATGGGGTGAATTTTAAATTAATGAGTACAGATTTCTTTTGTTTTGTTTAATTTTTTTGAGAAAAGGTCTCACTGTGTTGCCCAGGCTGATCTCAAAGTCATGGGCTCAGTTGATGCACCCACAGCAGCCTCCTCCTGGGTAGCTGGAACCACAAGTGTGTGCCACCAGGCCCAGCAATGTTTTTTGAAAATGAGTACAGATAGTTTCAGGTTTTCTGTATGTTCTTGAATTGAATGTGTGATCCTTCTAGAAAAGAGTCCAGTCTGTCGATTTTCAAGTGTATCATTTTAATCTCATTCCTACTCTTCTTTTCTTACTAAAGATATTCTACTTTTAATGTTTGCTTCTATTCTTCCCTTATACTCTTCACATTGTTAACTATACTTTCCTTTTCTCATAATCAATTTTGTCAAAGCTTTGTTCTTTATTAGTCTCTTCAAACAACAAGTTCTGAGGATTGCTGGATCTATTTATTATTAGATTAACTTTTTATCTTGCATTTAGTTTTCCTTCCTTTCTGTTCTCTTGGTTTGCTCTGCTGTCCTTTGGAGTGAGAAGCCTTGCTCCTCACTTTTCACTTTCTACAATAACAGGCATCTCTGGGCTGTGTGTTCCCATGTACTACCTCAAATGCCTCCCACAGGACTTTATAAGTTGTGTTTTTAATGCCCACCATTTCAAAATTTTTTCCAGTTTCTACTATTTACTTCTTAACATTTACTGATATGTAGGTTCTTTGGGGGGCAATGTAGAGGATCTCTGTCTTTATTGCCAAATTTTTAAAAATTTCTTTGCAATCAAACATGCAGTTGGAAATTTTTTGAAATATGATTTTTTGGGTTGCTATATGACCACCTTTCATAAGTATGCTATGTGTTCTTGTCAAGAATATGTATTATTTAACAGTCAGGTGTATTGGATCAAGCTTATTTTCATTCTTTATTCTTATGTCTTTATTCTTTAAAAAAAAAAAAAAAAAACTCCTAAGCATTTTTATTGACTTTCCATCAAAATGCATTACCCTGTATAATAATGTGCAGGGAGAAAGCTAACCTTAAAATAGACATTAAAGCATCATCTTTATTTGTATTCATGTCTTTTCCTACTTGATCTATTAGTTGCTGACAAAGACACACTAAAATTTCCTATCATACTCAAGGATTAGACACTTTCATTCTAAATTTCATTAAATGTTTTAAGATTCTGCTGTTAGGAGCATGGAGGTTTGTGGTGGCTAGAATTTTCTATTGAATTTTTCCTTTTGTTATTCTGTAATCACTAGAATTATCAATAATAATGTTTAATTCCAAAATATTTTTTCTGAATATTTAAACCTAAATAATTTAGTATTCAGCTACATTTGCTTTTAAGTGGCTTATGTATTTGTGGTGTATTTCTTTCCCAGGCTTTGCTTCTATGCTTTTGTGTCATTGATCTCTTGAAACAGCACACAATTAATTAGGAGCAAAAAGACTGATTTGAGCATCTCAGTCTCTCAATTGCAAGATTAATTGATGTTTATAGCAGCATAATTCACAGGAGCCAAGCTATGAAGCCTGCCAAGGTACCCTTCAACAGAAGAACAGATAAAGAAAATGTGGTATATATACACAATGGGATAATAGCCACAAAGAAGAATGAAATAATGGCATTTGCTGGTAAATGGATGGAACTGGAGATTACATGCTGAGTGAAATAAGCCAGACTCTGAAAGGCAAAGTTCCGATGTTCTCTCTGGTATGCAAAAGGTAGTCCAAAGTGAAAGAAAGAAAGGGATAAAGAGAAAAAGAAAGAAAAAAAAAGTAATGTGTGTGTGTGTGTGTGTGTGTGTGTGTGTGAATTCCATCAAAATAGAAGAAAGATCAGTGGAGTAGAGGAAGGGGATTGAGGAGGAGGGAGGAGGGACAGGATAAGGGCAGAACAGTGAAATGAATCTGATCTAAGTTCCCTGTGTATATATATATGAGTACACCAGACCATATCTCACCATCTTGTTCATCCACATGACACAATTAAAAAAAACTGTAAGTAAATATCAGAAATATCAGTAGAATAGAGAGAAAGGAATGAGGGAGGGAGAAAGGGAGGGAGAGGGGAAATAGTGGGGGCTGAATTAGAGCAGATTACATTCCATGCTTTTACAATTATTTCAAAGTGAATATCCAATAAAATTTTCATTTGTCTTATAATTACTTATATATTTGAATTTATTTGTCCTGTTACATCTTTTACTTCCATTTTGACACACTTTTTCTTTATTTCCTTCCTCCTTTTTTTTTTCTTTTGAATTGGCCATTTTAAAAGGAACACATGTGTGGCATTTAGTACATTCTTCCTGTTGTGTAACGGCTACCTCTGTCTAGTTCTGAGACATTTTCTTCTTCTCCACTGGGCCTTGCCAGTCCATCCCTCCTCCTGACCTCAGCTCCTGGCAGCCAGCAGTCTGTGATGCTTCACATAAATGGAATTGTATAATATATTACATGACCTTGTGTGTCTGACTTCTTTCCCTTAGCATAATGTGTTCGAAGTTCATTCACATTGTGGCAAATATCAATTATTCCATTCCCTTTTGTGGCAGAAATAGTATTCCATTGTATGGATATACGACATTTTGTTTATCCACTCATGTATTGATAGACAGGTGTTGTTCCGTCTTCTGGCTGTCACAAATCATGCTGCTATGAACATCTGTGAGTATTTATGAGTCCCAATTTTCAAACCTTTGAGACTAGACACCTAGCAGTGCAACTGCAGTGTTAGATGATAATGGTAAACTTTTTTATAAACATTTTTTATTAGAGCATTATAGTTATACATAGCAGTTGGGTTTATTCTTTTAAAGGGGCTACTTGGGATTGAACTGAGGGGTACTCAGCTACTGAGCCACATTCCCAGCACTATTTTGTATTTTATTTAGAGACAAGGTCTCATTGAGTTGGTTTAGCACCTTGCCATTGCTGAGGCTTGCTTTGAACTTTTGATCCTCCTGCCACAGCCTCTGGAACTTCTTGGATTACAGGCATGCAATACCCTACCCAGCAAGTTGTGTTCATTTTGACAAAATCAAACAAGCATGGGATTTGATTTACTACATTTCAGTCCCTGGTTTCCACTTTCCCTTCCATCCTCCCTCCACCTCTTCTCCTTCTTTGACTACTGATCTTCCTTTTACTCATTTGTTTATTTATTTATTTTTGGGTGGTACTGGGTATTGAACTTAGGGACACTTAGCCACTGAGCCACATCCCCAGTTCTATTCTGTATCTTATTTAGAGACAGGGTCTCACTGAGTTGCTTAGAACTTTGCTTTTGCTGAGCTGGCTTTGAATTCATAATCTACCTACCTCAGCTTTTGGAGCTGCTGGTATCACAGGCTTGTGCCTATTTATTAATTTTTGATTAGTGCTTGATACATATACATAAAGGTGGAATTCACTGTGGCATATTTAATCTACACATTGAGTGATTTTGTTAAATTCCTTCTGCATTTCCTTCCCTTTCCAGTCCCTCCTCTCTTCCTCTTGATCTCCTTCCTCTACTCCACTGACCTTTCCTATATCTTTATGTTACCCAAACTCCTCCTCTCCCTCCTTTTTCCTTTGCTTTGCTTCCACAGATGAGAGAAAATATTTGACCTTTTATTTTCTGAGCCTGACTTATTTCACTTAGCATGATATTCTCCAGTTCCATCCACTTACCAGCAAATACCATTATTTCATTCTTCTTTATGACTGAGTAAAACTCCATTGTGTATATTTACCACATTTTCTTAATCCATTAATCCATTGATGGGCAGCTGAGCTGGTTCCATAATTTGGTTATTGTGATTGTGCTATTATAAACATTGAACTGCCCATCCATTTATTTTTATATTTT